>NW_026292001.1:0-151948 GCF_023091745.1 Budorcas taxicolor
ATGGGCCTCATCTCGCCTGGAGGGGAGAACCTCCTGGATTTTCTCGAGTTGCGGCAGGTCTTCTCGAGTTACGACGGGGACCTCAGGGACCCGCTCTGGTGGCCTCAGGAAAGGCCAGTCCCCAAGCGAGTTGCTAGGGGGCCTCTCGAGATTCCTCTCCCGTCCATGCCGGGGCCTCAGTCCTTGTGTGGAGTCGGGGCCGGAACCTGAGGATTCCTCTCCAGTGTTGCCATGGATCTTGGGGTGCTTCTGAGTCTCCCCAGGGGAGTCAGGCCTCGTCTCGAGTGGGGGCATGCACGTGCGATTTCCTCCCGAGCTGCAGCAGTAGTGTCACGCTTCCTGTCACGTGGATCAAGGGATCTGTGGCTTTCCCTCGAGGCTGTCCCTCGAGGCTTTCCCACGAGGCTTTCCCACAGGGCTGTGCCACGTGCCACCTTTGTGGGAGTCGATCCTCGGCGTGAAAGACGAGCCGGTGAAGGGAAAAGAGGTTCCTCTGGAATGGACTGAGACATCTGGGGGACTCTTGGAATGGTGGCACGACCCTGGAGTTCCTCTCGCCGTTCCTGTTGAGAGGGCCTCCTCTTGAGATGCGACGGGAACGCCGGGAACTCTTTCCCGACGAAGCAGGGACAGGATCCCTCTTCTCGAGCTACGAGGCCGAAACGGGGCTCCTCTGGATGTGGGCGGGACCCTCGTGATTCCTCTCGAGTGGAGACGGGTATGTCGGGGAACTTCTTGATTTGCAGCAAGGGTGTGAAGGAGCCTTTCGAAGTTCCAGAGGTGAGGTGTGATCCGCCTCGTGACACCTCAGCAGAAATGGGCCTCATCTCGCCTGGAGGGGAGAACCTCCTGGATTTTCTCGAGTTGCGGCAGGTCTTCTCGAGTTACGACGGGGACCTCAGGGACCCGCTCTGGTGGCCTCAGGAAAGGCCAGTCCCCATGCGAGTTGCTAGGGGATCTCTCGGGATTCCTCTCCCGTCCATGCCGGGGCCTCAGTCCTTGTGTGGAGTCGGGGCCAGAACCTGAGGTTTCCTCTCCAGTGTTGCCATGGATCTTGGGGTGCTTCGGAGTCTCCCTAGGGGAGTCAGGCCTCGTCTCGAGTGGGGGCATGCACGTACACTTTCCTCCCGAGCTGCAGCAGTAGTGTCACGCTTCCTGTCATGTGGATCAAGGGATCTGCGGCTTTGCCTCGAGGCTTTCTGAAGAGGCTTTCCCCCAGGGCTGTGCCACGTGCCACCTTGGTGTGAGTCGATCCTCGGCGTGAAAGACGAGCCGGTGAAAGGAAAAGAGGTTCCTCTGGAATGGACTGAGACATCTGGGGGACTCTTGGAATGGTGGCACGACCTTGGAGTTCTTCTCGCCGTTCCTGTTGAGAGGGCCTCCTCTTGAGATGCGACGGGAACGCCGGGAACTCTTTCCCGACGAAGCAGGTAAAGGATCCCTAATCTCGAGCTACGAGGCGGAAACGGGGCTCCTCTGGATGTGGGCGGGACCCTCGTGTTTCCTTTCGAGTGGAGGCGGGTATGTCGGGGAACTTCTTGACTTGCACCAAGGGTGTGAAGGACCCTTTCGAAGTTCCAGAGGTGAGGTGTGATCAGCCTCCAGACGCCTCAGCGGAAATGGGCCTCATCTCGTCAGGAGGGGAGAAACTCCTGGATTTTCTCGAGTTGCGGCAGGTCTTCTCGAGTTACGACGGGGACCTCAGGGACCCGCTCTGGTGGCCTCAGAAAAGGCTAGTCGCCATGCGAGTTGCTAGGGGCCATCTCGGGATTCCTCTCCCGTCCATGCCGGGGCCTAAGACCTTGTGTGGAGTCGGGGCCAGAACCTGAGGATTCCTCTCCAGTGTTGCCATGGATCTTGCGGTGCTTCGGAGTCTCCCCAGGGGAGTCAGGCCTCGTCTCGAGTGGGGGCATGCACGTGCGCTTTCCTCCCGAGCTGCAGCAGTAGTGTCACGCTTCCTGTCACGTGGATCAAGGGATCTGTGGCTTTCCCTCGAGGCTGTCCCTCGAGGCTTTCCCACGAGGCTTTCCCACAGGGCTGTGCCACGTGCCACCTTGGTGTGAGTCGATCCTCGGCGGGAAAGACGAGGCGGTGAAGGGAAAAGAGGTTCCTCTGGAATGGACTGAGACATCTGGGGGACTCTTGGAATGGTGGCACGACCCTGGAGTTCCTCTCGCCGTTCCTGTTGAGAGGGCCTCCTCTTGAGATGCGACGGGAACGCCGGGAACTCTTTCCCGACGAAGCAGGGAAAGGATCCCTCATCTCGAGCTACGAGGCGGAAACGGTGCTCCTCTGGATGTGGGCGGGACCCTCGTGATTCCTCTCGAGAGGAGACGGCTAGGTCGGGGAACTTCTTGATTTGCACCAAGGGTGTGAAGGACCCTTTCACAGTTCCAGAGGTGAGGTGTGATCAGCCTCGAGACGCCTCAGCGGAAATGGGCCTCATCTCGCCTGGAGGGGAGAACCTCCTGGATTTTCTCGAGTTGCGGCAGGTCTTCTCGAGTTACGACGGGGACCTCAGGGACCCGCTCTGGTGGCCTCAGGAAAGGCCAGTCCCCATGCGAGTTGCTAGGGGACCTCTCGGGATTCCTCTCCCGTCCATGCCGGGGCCTCAGTCCTTGTGTGGAGTCGGGGCCGGAACCTGAGGATTCCTCTCCAGTGTTGCCATGGATCTTGGGGTGCTTCTGAGCCTCCGCAGGGGAGTCAGGCCTCGTCTAGAGTGGGGGCATGCACGTGCGCTTTCCTCCCGAGCTGCAGGAGTAGTGTCACGCTTCCTGTCACGTG
This sequence comes from Budorcas taxicolor, assembly GCF_023091745.1. Taxonomy (NCBI): domain Eukaryota; kingdom Metazoa; phylum Chordata; class Mammalia; order Artiodactyla; family Bovidae; genus Budorcas; species Budorcas taxicolor. The sequence goes on from NW_026292001.1 coordinate 2,785, forward strand.
GATCAAGGGATCTGCGGCTTTGCCTCGAGGCTTTCCGAAGAGGCTTTCCCCCAGGGCTGTGCCACGTGCCACCTTGGTGTGAGTCATTCCAGGGCGTGAAAGACGAGCCTGTGAAGGGAAAAGAGGTTCCTCTGGAATGGACTGAGACATCTGGGGGACTCTTGGAATGGTGGCACGACCCTGGAGTTCCTCTCGCCGTTCCTGTTGAGAGGGCCTCCTCTTGAGAGGCGACGGGAATGCCGGGAACTCTTTCCCGACGAAGCAGGGAAAGGATCCCTCATCTCGAGCTACAAGGCGGAAACGGGGCTCCTCTGGATGTGGGCGGGACCCTCGTGATTCCTCTCGAGTGGAGACGGGTATGTCGGGGAACTTCTTGATTTGCATCAAGGGTGTGAAGGAGCCTTTCGAAGTTCCAGAGGTGAGGTGTGATCAGCCTCGAGACGCCTCAGCGGAAATGGGCCTCATCTCGCCTGGAGGGGAGAACCTCCTGGATTTTATGGAGTGCGGCAGGTCTTCTCGAGTTACCACGGGGACCTCAGGGACCCGCTCTGGTGGCCTCAGGAAAGGCCAGTCCCCATGCGAGTTGCTAGGGGACCTCTCGGGATTCCTCTCCCGTCCATGCCGGGGCCTCAGTCCTTGTGTGGAGTCGGGGCCAGAACCTGAGGTTTCCTCTCCAGTGTTGCCATGGATCTTGGGGTGCTTCGGAGTCTCCCCAGGGGAGTCAGGCCTCGTCTCGAGTGGGGGCATGCACGTACACTTTCCTCCCGAGCTGCAGCAGTAGTGTCACGCTTCCTGTCATGTGGATCAAGGGATCTGCGGCTTTGCCTCGAGGCTTTCCGAAGAGGCTTTCCCCCAGGGCTGTGCCACGTGCCACCTTGGTGTGCGTCATTCCTCGGCGTGAAAGACGAGCCGGTGAAGGGAAAAGAGGTTCCTCTGGAATGGACTGAGACATCTGGGGGACTCTTGGAATGGTGGCACGACCCTGGAGTTCCTCTCGCCGTTCCTGTTGAGAGGGCCTTCTCTTGAGAGGCGACGGGAACGCCGGGAAATCTTTCCCGACGAAGCGGGGAAAGGATCCCTCATCTCGAGCTACGAGGCGGAAACGGGGCTCCTCTGGATGTGGGTGGGACCCTCGTGTTTCCTCTCGAGTGGAGACAGGTATGTCGGGGAACTTCTTGATTTGCACCAAGGGTGTGAAGGACGCTTTCGAAGTTCCAGAGGTGAGGTGTGATCAGCCTCGAGACGCCTCAGCGGAAATGGGCCTCATCTCGCCTGGAGGGGAGATCCTCCTGGATTTCCTCGAGTTGCGGCAGGTCTTCTCGTGTTACGACGGGGACCTCAGGGACCCGCTCTGGTGGCCTCAGGAAAGGCCAGTCGCCATGCGAGTTGCTAGGGCCCATCTCGGGATTGCTCTCCCGTCCATGCCGGGGCCTAAGACCTTGTGTGAAGTCGGAGCCGGTACCTGAGGATTCCTCTCCCGTGTTGCCATGGATCTTGGGGTGCTTCTGAGTCTCCCCAGGGGAATCAGGCCTCGTCTCGAGTGGGGGCATGCACGTGCGCTTTCCTCCCGAGCTGCAGCAGTAGTGTCACGCTTCCTGTCACGTGGATCAAGGGATCTGCGGTTTTCCCTCGAGGCTTTCCCACGAGGCTTTCCCACAGGGCTGTGCCACGTGCCACCTTGGTGTGAGTCGATCCTCGGCGTGAAAGACGAGCCGGTGAAGGGAAAAGAGGTTCCTCTGGAAAGGACTGAGACATCTGGGGGACTCTTGGAATGGTGGCACGACCTTGGAGTTCCTCTCGCCGTTCCTGTTGAGAGGGCCTCCTCTTGAGATGCGACGGGAACCCCGGGAACTCTTTCCCGACGAAGCAGGTAAAGGATCCCTAATCTCGAGCTACGAGGCGGAAACGGGGCTCCTCTGGATGTGGGCGGGACCCTCGTGTTTCCTTTCGAGTGGAGGCGGGTATGTCGGGGAACTTCTTGACTTGCACCAAGGGTGTGAAGGACCCTTTCGAAGTTCCAGAGGTGAGGTGTGATCAGCCTCGAGACGCCTCAGCGGAAACGGGCCTCATCTCTTCAGGAGGGGAGAAACTCCTGGATTTTCTCGAGTTGCGGCAGGTCTTCTCGTGTTACGACGGGGACCTCAGGGACCCGCTCTGGTGGCCTCAGGAAAGGCCAGTCGCCATGCGAGTTGCTAGGGGCCATCTCGGGATTCCTCCCCCGTCCATGCCGGGGCCTCAGTCCTTGTGTGGAGTCGGGGCCGGAACCTGAGGATTCCTCTCCAGTGTTGCCATGGATGTTGGGGTGCTTCTGAGTCTTCCCAGGGGAGTCAGGCCTCGTCTCGAGTGGGGCCATGCACGTGCGCTTTCCTCCCGAGCTGCAGCAGTAGTGTCACGCTTCCTGTCACGTGGATCAAGGGATCTGTGGCTTTCCCTCGAGGCTGTCCCTCGAGGCTTTCCCAGGAGGCTTTCCCAAAGGGCTGTGCCACGTGCCACCTTGGGGTGAGTCGATCCTCGGCGTGAAAGACGAGCCGGTGAAGGGAAAAGAGGTTCCTCTGGAATGGACTGAGACATCTGGGGGACTCTTTGAATGGTGGCACGACCCTGGAGTTCCTCTTGCCGTTCCTGTTGAGAGGGCCTCCTCTTGAGATGCGACGGGAACGCCGGGAACTCTTTCCTGACGAAGCAGGGAAAGGATCCCTCATCTCGAGCTACGAGGCGGAATCGGGGCTCCTCTGGATGTGGGCGGGACCCTCGTGATTCCTCTCGAGTGGAGACGGGTATGTCGCGGAACTTCTTCATTTGCACCAAGGGTGTGAAGGACCCTTTCGAAGTTCCAGAGGTGAGGTGTGATCAGCCTGGAGACACCTCAGCGGAAAAGGGCCTCATCTCGCCTGGAGGGGAGAACCTCCTGGATTTTCTCGAGTTGCCGCAGGTCTTCTCGAGTTACCACGGGGACCTCAGGGACCCGCTCTGGTGGCCTCAGGAAAGGCCAGTCCCCATGCGAGTTGCTAGGGGACCTCTCGGGATTCCTCTCCCGTCCATGCCGCGGCCTCAGTCCTTGTGTGGAGTCGGGGCCGGAACCTGAGGATTCCTCTCCAGTGTTGCCATGGATCTTGGGGTGCTTCTGAGTCTCCCCCGGGGAGTCAGGCCTCGTCTCGAGTGGGGGCATGCACGTGCGCTTTCCTCCCGAGCTGCAGCAGTAGTGTCACGCTTCCTGTCACGTGGATCAAGGGATCTGTGGCTTTCCCTTGAGGCTGTCCCTCGAGGCTGTCCCACGAGTCTTTACCACAGGGCTGTGCCACGTGCCACCTTGGTGTGAGTCGATCCTCGGCGTGAAAGACGAGCCGGTGAAGGGAAAAGACGTTCCTCTGGAAAGGACTGAGACATCTGGGGGACTCTTGGAATGGTGGCACGACCCTGGAGTTCCTCTCGCCATTCCTGTTGAGAGGGCCTCCTCTTGAGTTGGGACGGGAACACCGGGAACTCTTTCCCGACGAAGCAGGGAAAGGATCCCTCATCTCGAGCTACGAGGCGGAAACGGGGCTCCTCTGGATGTGGGCGGAACCCTCGTGTTTCCTCTCGAGTGCAGACGGGTATGTCGGGGAACTTCTTGATTTGCACCAAGGGTGTGAAGGACCCTTTTGAAGTTCCAGAGGTGAGGTGTGATCAGCCTCGAGACGCCTCAGCGGAAATGGGCCTCATCTCGCCTGGAGGGGAGAACCTCGTGCGTTTTCTCGAGTTGAGGCAGGTCTTCTCGAGTTATGACGGGGACCTCAGGGACCCGCTCTGGTGGCCTCAGGAAAGGCCAGTCCCCATGCGAGTTGCTAGGGGACCTCTCGGGATTCCTCCCCCGTCCATGCCGGGGCCTGAGACCTTGTGTGGAGTCGGGGCCGGAACCTGAGGATTCCTCTCCAGTGTTGCAATGGATCTTGGGGTGCTTCTGAGTCTCCCCAGGGGAGTCAGGCCTCGTCTCCAGTGGGCGCATGCACGTGCGCTTTCCTCTCGAGCTGCAGCAGTAGTGTCACGCTTCCTGTCACGTGGATCAAGGAATCTGTGGCTTTCCCTCGAGTCTTTCGCTCGAAGCTTTCCCACGAGGCTTTCCCACAGGGCTGTGCCACGTGCCACCTTGGTGAGAGTCGATCCTCAGCGTGAAAGACAAGCCGGTGAAGGGAAAAGAAGTTCCTCTGGAATGGACTGAGACATCTGGGGTCTCTTGGAATGGTGGCACGACCCTGGAGTGCCTCTCGCCGTTCCTGTTGAGAGGGCCTCCTTTTGAGATGCGACGGGAACGCCGGGCACTCTTTCCCGACGAAGAAGGTAAAGGATCCCTCATCTCGAGATACGAGGCAGAAACGGGGCTCCTCTGGATGTGGGCGGGACCCTCGTGTTTCCTCTCGAGTGGAGACGGGTATGTCGGGGAACTTCTTGATTTGCACCAAGGGTGTGAAGGACCCTTTCGAAGTTCCAGAGGTGAGGTGTGATCAGCCTCGAGACGCCTCAGTGGAAATGGGCCTCATCTCGCCTGGAGAGGAGAACCTCCTGGATTATCTCGAGTTGGGTCAGTTCTTCTCGAGTTACGACGGGGACCTCAGGGACCCGCTCTGGTGGCCTCATGAAAGGCCAGTCCCCATGCGAGTTGCTAGGAGCCATCTCGGGATTCCACTCCCGTCCATGCTGTGGCCTAATACCCTGTGTGGAGTCGGGGCCGGAACCTGAGGATTCCTCTCCAGTGTTGCCATGGATCTTGGGGTACTTCTGAGTCTCCCCAGGGGAGTCAGGCCTCGACTCGAGTGGGGGCATGCACGTGCGCTTTACTCCCGAGCTGCAGCAGTAGTGTCACGTCTCCTGTCACGTGGATCAAGGGATCTGTGGCTTTCCCTTGAGGCTGTCCCTCGAGGCTGTCCCACGAGTCTTTCCCACAGGGCTGTGCCACGTGCCACCTTGGTGTGAGTCGATCCTCGGCGTGAAAGACGAGCCGGTGAAGGGAAAAGAGGTTCCTCTGGAAAGGACTGAGACATCTGGGGGACTCTTGGAATGGTGGCACGACCCTGGAGTTCCTCTCGCCGTTCCTGTTGAGAGGGTCTCCTCTTGAGATGGGACAGGAACGCCGGGAACTCTTTCCCGACGAAGCAGGGAAAGGATCCCTCATCTCGAGCTACGAGGCAGAAACGGGGCTCCTCTGGATGTGGGCGGGACCCTCGTGTTTCCTCTCGAGTGGAGACGGTTATGTCGGGGAACTTCTTGATTTGCACCAAGGGTGTGAAGGACCCTTTCGAAGTTCCAGAGGTGAGGTGTGATCAGCCTCGAGACGCCTCAGCGGAAATGGGCCTCATCTTGCCTGGAGGGGAGAACTTCCTGGATTTTCTCGAGTTGCGGCAGGTCTTCTCGAGTTATGACGGGGACCTCTGGGACCTGCTCTGGTGGCCTCAGGAAAGGCCAGTCCCCATGCGAGTTGCTAGGAGCCACCTCGGGATTCCTCTCCCGTCCATGCTGTGGCCTAATACCCTGTGTGGAGTCGGGGCCGGTACCTGAGGATTCCTCTCCAGTGTTGCCATGGATCTTGGGGTGCTTATGAGTCTCCCCAGGGGAGTCAGGCCTCGTCTCGATTGGGGGCATGCACGTGTGCTTTCCTCCCGAGGTTTAGCATTAGTGTCACGCTTCCTGTCACGTGGACCAAGGGATCGGTGGCTTTCCCTGGAGGCAGTCCCTCGAGGCTTTCCCACGAGGCTTTCCCACAGGGCTGTGCCACGTGCCACCTTGGTGTGAGTCGATCCTCGGCGTGAAAGACGAGCCGGTGAAGGGAAAAGAGGATCCTCTATAATGGACTGAGACATCTGGGGGACTCTTGGAATGGTGGCACGACCCTGGAGTTCCTCTAGCCGTTCCTGTTGAGAGGGCCTCCTTTTGAGATGCGATGGGAACGCCGGAATTCTTTACCGACGAAGTAGGTAAAGGATCCGTCACCACGAGCTACGAGGCGGAAACGGGGCTCCTCTGGATGTGGGCGGGACCATCGTGTTTCCTCTCGAGTGGAGACGGGTATGTCGGTGAACTTCTTGAGTTGCACTACGGGTGTGAAGGACCCTTTCGAAGTTCCAGAGGTGAGGTGTGATTAGCCCCGAGAAGACTCTGCGGAAATGGGCCTCATCTCGCCTGCAGGGGAGAACCTCCTGGATATTCTCGAGTTGGGGCAGGTCTTCTCGAGTTACGACTGGGACCTCAGGGACCCACTCAGGTGGCCTCAGGAAGGGCCAGGCACCATGCGAGTTGCTAGGGGCCATCTCGGGATTCCTCTACTGTCGATGCCGGGGCCTAAGACCTTGTGTGGAGTCGGGGCCGGAACCTGAGGATTCCTCTCCAGTGTTGCCATGGATCTTGGGGTGCTTCTGAGTCTCCCCAGGGGAGTCAGGCCTCGTCCCGAGTGGGGGCATGCACGTGCGCTTTCCTCCCGAGCTGCAGCAGTAGTGTCACGCTTCCTGTCACGTGGATCAAGGGATCTGTGGCTTTCCCTTGAGGCTGTCCCTCGAGGCTGTCCCACGAGGCTTTCCCACAGGGCTGTGCCACGTGCCACCTTGGTGTGAGTTGATCCTCGGCATGAAAGACGACCGGTGAAGGGAAAAGAGTTTCCTCTGGAAAGGACTGAGACATCTGGGGGACTCTTGGAATGGTGGCACGACCCAGGAGTTCCTCTCGCCGTTCCTGTTGAGAGGGCCTCCTCTTGAGATGGGACGGGAACACCGGGAACTCTTTCCCGACGAAGCAGGGAAAGGATCCCTCATCTCGAGCTACGAGGGGGAAACGGGGCTCCTCTGGATGTGGGCGGGACCCTCGTGTTTCCTCTCGAGTGGAGACGGTTATGTCGGGGAACTTCTTGATTTGCACCAAGGGTGTGAAGGACGCTTTCGAAGTTCCAGAGGTGAGGTGTGATCAGCCTCGAGACGCCTCAGCGGAAATGTGCCTCATCTCGTCAGGAGGGGAGAAACTCCTGGATTTTCTCGAGTTGCGGCAGGTCTTCTCGAGTTACGACGGGGACCTCAGGGACCCGCTCTGGTGGCCTCAGGAAAGGCCAGTCGCCATGCGAGTTGCCAGGGGCCATCTCGGGATTCCTCTCCCATCCATGCCGGGGCCTAAGACCTTGTGTGGAGTCGGGGCCAGAACCTGAGGATTCCTCTCCAGTGTTGCCATGTATCTTGGGGTGCTTCTGAGTCTCCGCAGGGGAGTCAGGCCTCGTCTCGAGTGGGTGCATGCACGTGCGCTTTCCTCCCGAGCTGCAGCAGTAGGGTCATGCTTCCTGTCACGTGGATCAATGGATCTGTGGCTTTCCCTCGAGGCTTTCGATCGAGGCTTACACACGAGGCTTTCCCACAGGGCTGAGCCACGTGGCACCTTGGTGTGAGTCGAACCTCGGCGTGAAAGATGAGCCGGTGAAGGGAAAAGAAGTTTCTCTGGAATGGAATGAGACATCTGGGGGACTCTTGGAATGGTGGCACGACCCTGGAGTTCCTCTTGCCGTTCCTGTTGAGAGGGCCTCCTCTTGAGATGCAACGGGAACGCCGGGAACTCTTTCCCAATGAAGCAGGGAAAGGATCCCTCATCTCGAGCTACGAGGCGCAAACGGGGCTCCTCTGGATGTGGGCGGGTCCCTCGTGATTCCTCTCGAGTGGAGACGGGTATGTAGGGGAACTTCTTGATTTGCACCAAGGGTGTGAAGGAGCCTTTCGAAGTTCCAGAGGTGAGGTGTGATCAGCCTCGAGACGCCTCAGCAGCAATGGGCCTCATCTCGCCTGGAGGGGAGAACCTCCTGGATTTTCTCGAGTGACGGCAGGTCTTCTCGATTTACCACGGGGACCTCAGGGACCCGCTCTGGTGGCCTCAGGAAAGGCCAGTCCCCATGCGAGTTGCTAGGGGACCTCTCGGGATTCCTCCCCCGTCCATGCAGGGGCCTCAGTCCTTGTGTGGAGTCGGGGCCGGAACCTGAGGATTCCTCTCCAGTGTTGCCATGGATCTTGGGGTGCTTCTGAGTCTCCCCAGGGGAGTCAGGCCTCGTCTCGAGTGGGGGCATGCACGTGCGCTTTCCTCCCGAGCTGCAGCAGTAGTGTCACGCTTCCTGTCACGTGGATCAAGGGATCTGTGGCTTTCCCTTGAGGCTGTCCCTCGAGGCTGTCCCACGAGTCTTTCCCACAGGGCTGTGCCACGTGCCACCTTGGTGTGAGTCGATCCTCGGCGTGAAAGACGAGCCGGTGAAGGGAAAAGAGGTTCCTCTGGAAAGGACTGAGACATCTGGGGGACTCTTGGAATGGTGGCACGACCCTGGAGTTCCTCTCGCCGTTCCTGTTGAGAGGGTCTCCTCTTGAGATGGGACGGGAACACCGGGAACTCTTTCCCGACGAAGCAGGGAAAGGATCCCTCATCTCGAGCTACGAGGCGGAAACGGGGCTCCTCTGGATGTGCGCGGAACCCTCGTGTTTCCTCTCGAGTGCAGACGGGTATGTCGGGGAACTTCTTGATTTGCACCAAGTGTGTGAAGGACCCTTTCGAAGTTCCAGAGATGAGGTGTGATCAGCCTCAAGACGCCTCAGCGGAAATGGGCCTCATCTCGACTGGAGGGGAGAACTTCGTGCGTTTTCTCGAGTTGAGGCAGGTCTTCTCGAGTTATGACGGGGACCTCAGGGACCCGCTCTGGTGGCCTCAGGAAAGGCCAGTCCCCATGCGCGTTGCTAGGGGACCTCTCGGGATTCCTCCCCCGTCCATGCCGGGGCCTCAGTCCTTGTGTGGAGTCGGGGCCGGAACCTGAGGATTCCTCTCCAGTGTTGCCATGGATCTTGGGGTGCTTCTGAGTCTCCCCAGGGGAGTCAGGCCTCGTCTCGAGTGGGGGCATGCACGTGCGCTTTCGTCCCGAGATGCAGCAGTAGTGTCACGCTTCCTGTCACGTGGATTAAGGGATCTGTGGCTTTCCCTCGAGGCTGGCCCTCGAGGCTTTCCCACGAAGCTTTCCCACAGGGCTGTGCCAAGTGCCACCTTGGTGTGAGTCGATCCTCGGCGTGAAAGACGAGCCGGTGAAGGGAAAAGAGGTTCCTCTGGAATGGACTGAGACATCTGGGGGACTCTTGGAATGGTGGCATGACCCTGGAGTTCCTCTCGCCGTTCCTGTTGAGAGGGCCTCCTCTTGAGATGCCACGGGAACGCCGGGAACTCTTTCCCGACGAAGCAGGGAAAGGATCCCTCATCTCGAGCTACGAGGCGGAAACGGGGCTCCTCTTGATGTGGGCGGGACCCTCGTGTTTCCTCTCAAGTGGAGACGGTTATGTCGGGGAACTTCTTGATTTGCACCAAGGGTGTGAAGGACCCTTTCGAAGTTCCAGAGGTGAGGTGTGATCAGCCTCGAGACGCCTCAGCGGAAATGGGCCTCATCTCGCCTGGAGGGGAGAACCTCCTGGATTTTCTCGAGTTGCGGCAGGTCTTCTCAAGTTATGACGGGGACCTCTGGGACCTGATCTGGTGGCCTCAGGAAAGGCCAGTCCCCATGCGAATTGCTAGGAGCCATCTCGGGATTCCACTCCCGTCAATGCTGTGGCCTAATACCCTGTGTGGAGTCGGGGCCGGAACCTGAGGATTCCTCTCCAGTGTTGCCATGGATCTTGGGGTGCTTCTGAGTCTCCCCAGGGGAGTCAGGCCTCGTCTCGAGTGGGGGCATGCACGTGTGCTTTTCTCCCGAGCTGCAGCAGTAGTGTCACGCTTCCTGTCACGTGGATCAAGGGATCTGTGGCTTTCCCTCGAGCCTGTCCCTCGAGGCTTTCCCAGGAGGCTTTCCCAAAGGGCTGTGCCAAGTGCCACCTTGCTGTGAGTCGATCCTCGGCGTGAAAGACGAGCCGGTGAAGGGAAAAGAGGTTCCTCTGGAATGCACTGAGACATCTGGGGGACTCTTGGAATGGTGGCACGACTCTGGAGTTCCTCTCGCCGTTCCTGATGAGAGGGGCTCCTCTTGAGATGCGACGGGAACGCGGGGAATTCTTTCCAGAAGAAGCAGGGAAAGGATCCCTCACCTCGAGCTACGAGGCGGAAACGGGGCTGCTCTGGATGTGGGCGGGACCCTCGTGATTCCTCTCGAGTGGAGACGAGTATGTCGGGGAACTTCTTGATTTGCAGCAAGGGTGTGAAGGAGCCTTTCGAAGTTCCAGAGGTGAGGTGTGATCCGCCTCGTGACACCTCAGCAGAAATGGGCCTCATCTCGCCTGGAGGGGAGAACCTCCTGGATTTCTCGAGTTGCGGCAGGTCTTCTCGAGTTACGACGGGGACCTCAGGGACCCGCTCTGGTGGCCTCAGGAAAGGCCAGTCCCCATGCGAGTTGCTAGGGGACCTCTTGGGATTCATCTCCCGTCCATGCCGGGGCCTCAGTCCTTGGGTGGAGTCGGGCCCGGAACCTGAGGATTCCTCTCCAGTGTTGCCATGGATCTTGGGGTGCTTCTGAGTCTCCCCAGGGGAGTCGGGCCTCGTCTCGAGTGGGGGCATGCACGTGCGCTTTCCTCCCGAACTGCAGCAGTAGTGTCACGCTTCCTGTCACGTGGATCAAGGGATCTGTGGCTTTCCCTCGAGGCTGGCCCTCGAGGCTTTCCCACGAGGCTTTCCCACAGGGCTGTGCCACGTGCCACCTTGGTGGGAGTCGATCCTCGGCGTGAAAGACGAGCCGGTGAAGGGAAAAGAGGTTCCTCTGGAATGGACTGAGACATCTGGGGGACTCTTGGAATGGTGGCACGACCCTGGAGTTCCTCTCGCCGTTCCTGTTGAGAGGGCCTCCTCTTGAGATGCCACGGGAACGCCGGGCACTCTTTCCCGACGAAGCAGGGAAAGGATCCCTCATCTCGAGCTACGAGGCGGAAACGGGTCTCCTCTGGATGTGGGCGGGACCCTCGTGATTCCTCTCGAGTGGAGACGGGTATGTCGGGGAACTTCTTGATTTGCAGCAAGGGTGTGAAGGAGCCTTTCGAAGTTCCAGAGGTGAGGGGTGATCCGCCTCGTGACACCTCAGCAGAAATGGGCCTCATCTCGCCTGGAGGGGAGAACCTCCTGGATTTCTCGAGTTGCGGCAGGTCTTCTCGAGTTACGACGGGGACCTCAGGGACCCGCTCTGGTGGCCTCAGGAAAGGCCAGTCCCCATGCGAGTTGCTAGGGGACCTCTCGGGATTCCTCTCCCGTCCATGCCGGGCCCTCAGTCCTTGTGTGGAGTCGGGGCCGGAACCTGAGGATTCCTCTCCAGTGTTGCCATGGATCTTGGGGTGCTTCTGAGTCTCCCCAGGGGAGTCAGGCCTCGTCTCGAGTGGGGGCATGCACGTGCGCTTTCCTCCCGAGCTGCAGCAGTAGTGTCACGCTTCCTGTCACGTGGATCAAGGGATCTGTGGCTTTCCATCGATGCTGTCCCTCGAGGCTTTCCCACGAGGCTTTCCCACAGGGCTGTGCCACGTGCCACCTTGGTGTGAGTCGATCCTCGGCGTGAATGACGAGCCGGTGAAGGGAAAAGAGGTTCCTCTGGAATGGACTGAGACATCTGGGGGACTCTTGGAAAGGTGGCACGACCCTGGAGTTCCTCTCGCCGTTCCTGTTGAGAGGGCCTCCTCTTGAGATGCGACGGGAATGCCGGGAACTCTTTCCCGACGAAGCAGGGACAGGATCCCTCATCTCGAGCTACGAGGCGGAAACGGGGCTCCTCTGGAGGTGGGCGGGACCCTCGTGATTCCTCTCGAGTGGAGACGGGTATGTCGGGGAACTTCTTGATTTGCAGCAATGGTGTGAAGGAGCCTTTCGAAGTTCCAGATGTGAGGTGTGATCCGCCTCGTGACACCTCAGCAGAAATGGGCCTCATCTCGCCTGGAGGGGAGAACCTCCTGGATTTTCTCGAGTTGCGGCAGGTCTTCTCGAGGTACGACGGGGACCTCAGGGACCCGCTCTGGTGGCCTCAGGAAAGGCCTGTCCCCATGCGAGTTGCTAGGGGACCTCTCGGGATTCCTCTCCCTTCCATGCCGGGCCCTCAGTCCTTGTGTGGTGTCGGGCCGGAACCTGAGGATTTCTCTCCAGTGTTGCCATGGATCTTGGGGTGCTTCTGAGTCTCCCCAGGGGAGTCAGGCCTCGTCTCGAGTGGGGGCATGCACGTGCGCTTTCCTCCCGAGCTGCAGCAGTAGTGTCACGCTTGCTGTCACGTGGATCAAGGGATCTGTGGCTTTCCCTCGAGGCTGTCCCTCGAGGCTTTCCCACGAGGCTTTCCCACAGGGCTGTGCCACGTGCCACCTTGGTGTGAGTCGATCCTCGGCGTGAAAGACGAGCCGGAGAAGGGAAAAGAGGTTCCTCTGGAATGGACTGAGACATCTGAGGGACTCTTGGAAAGGTGGCACGACCCTGGAGTTCCTCTCGCCGTTCCTGTTGAGAGGGCCTCCTCTTGAGATGCGACGGGAATGCCGGGAACTCTTTCCCGACGAAGCAGGGACAGGATCCCTCATCTCGAGCTACGAGGCGGAAACGGGGCTCCTCTGGATGTGGGCGGGACCCTCGTGATTCCTCTCGAGTGGAGACGGGTATGTCGGGGAACTTCTTGATTTGCAGCAAGGGTGTGAAGGAGCCTTTCGAAGTTCCAGAGGTGAGGTGTGATCCGCCTCGTGACACCTAAGCAGAAATGGGCCTCATCTCGCCTGGAGGGGAGAACCTCCTGGATTTTCTCGAGTTGCGCCAGGTCTTCTCGAGTTACGACGGGGACCTCAGGGACCCGCTCTGGTGGCCTCAGGAAAGGCCAGTCCCCATGCGAGTTGCTAGGGGACCTCTCGGGATTCCTCTCCCGTCCATGCCGGGCCCTCAGTCCTTGTGTGGAGTCGGGGCCGGAACCTGAGGATTCCTCTCCAGTGTTGCCATGGATCTTGGGGTGCTTCTGAGTCTCCCCAGGGGAGTCAGGCCTCGTCTCGAGTGGGGGCATGCACGTGCGCTTTCCTCCCGAGCTGCAGCAGTAGTGTCACGCTTCCTGTCACGTGGATCAAGGGATCTGTGGCTTTCCCTCGATGCTGTCCCTCGAGGCTTTCCCACGAGGCTTTCCCACAGGGCTGTGCCACGTGCCACCTTGGTGTGAGTCGATCCTCGGCGTGAAAGACGAGCCGGTGAAGGGAAAAGAGGTTCCTCTGGAATGGACTGAGACATCTGGGGGACTCTTGGAAAGGTGGCACGACCCTGGAGTTCCTCTCGCCGTTCCTGTTGAGAGGTCCTCCTCTTGAGATGCGACGGGAAAGCCGGGAACTCTTTCCCGACGAAGCAGGGAAAGGATCCCTCATGTCGAGCTACGAGGCGGAAACGGGGCTCCTCTGGATGTGGGCGGGACCCTCGTGATTCCTCTCGAGTGGATACGGGTATGTCGGGGAACTTCTTGATTTGCACCAAGGGTGTGAAGGACCCTTGCGAAGTTCCAGAGGTGAGGTGAGATCAGCCTCGAGACGCCTCAGCGGAAATGGGCCTCATCTCGCCTGGAGGGGAGAACCTCCTGGATTTTCTCGAGTTGCGGCAGGTCTTCTCGAGTTACGACGGGGACCTCAGGGACCCGCTCTGGTGGCCTCAGGAAAGGCCTGTCCCCATGCGAGTTGCTAGGGGACCTCTCGGGATTCCTCTCCCGTTCATGCCGGGGCCTCAGTCCTTGTGTGGAGACGGGGCCGGAACCTGAGGATTTCTCTCCAGTGTTGCCATCGATCTTGGGGTGCTTCTGAGTCTCCCCAGGGGAGTCAGGCCTCGTCTCGAGTGGGGGCATGCACGTGCGCTTTCCTCCCGAGCTGCAGCAGTAGTGTCACGCTTCCTGTCACGTGGATCAAGGGATCTGTGGCTTTCCCTCGAGGCTGTCCCTCGAGGCTTTCCCACGAGGCTTTCCCACAGGGCTGTGCCACCTGCCCCCTTGGTGTGAGTCGATCCTCGGCGTGAAAGACGAGCCGGTGAAGGGAAAAGAGGTTCCTCTGGAATGGACTGAGACATCTGAGGGACTCTTGGAAAGGTGGCACGACCCTGGAGTTCCTCTCGCCGTTCCTGTTGAGAGGGCCTCCTCTTGAGATGCGACGGGAACGCCGGGAACTCTTTCCCGACGAAGCAGGGACAGGATCCCTCATCTCGAGCTACGAGGCGGAAACGGGGCTCCTCTGGATGTGGGCGGGACCCTCGTGATTCCTCTCGAGTGGAGACGGGTATGTCGGGGAACTTCTTGATTTGCAGCAAGGGTGTGAAGGAGTCTTTCGAAGTTCCAGAGGTGAGGTGTGATCCGCCTCGTGACACCTAAGCAGAAATGGGCCTCATCTCGCCTGGAGGGGAGAACCTCCTGGGTTTTCTCGAGTTGCGGCAGGTCTTCTCGAGTTACGACGGGGACCTCAGGGACCCGCTCTGGTGGCCTCAGGAAAGGCCAGTCCCCATGCGAGTTGCTAGGGGACCTCTCGGGATTCCTCTCCCTTCCATGCCGGGCCCTCAGTCCTTGTGTGGAGTCGGGGCCGGAACCTGAGGATTCCTCTCCAGTGTTGCCATGGATCTTGGGGTGCTTCTGAGTCTCCCCAGGGGAGTCAGGCCTCGTCTCGAGTGGGGGCATGCACGTGCGCTTTCCTCCCGAGCTGCAGCAGTAGTGTCACGCTTCCTGTCACGTGGATCAAGGGATCTGTGGCTTTCCCTCGATGCTGTCCCTCGAGGCTTTCCCACGAGGCTTTCCCACAGGGCTGTGCCACGTGCCACCTTGGTGTGAGTCGATCTTCGGCGTGAAAGACGAGCCGGTGAAGGGAAAAGAGGTTCCTCTGGAATGGACTGAGACATCTGGGGGACTCTTGGAAAGGTGGCACGACCCTGGAGTTCCTCTCGCCGTTCCTGTTGAGAGGGCCTCCTCTTGAGATGCGACGGGAAAGCCGGGAACTCTTTCCCGACGAAGCAGGGAAAGGATCCCTCATCTCGAGCTACGAGGCGGAAACGGGGCTCCTCTGGATGTGGGCGGGACCCTCGTGATTCCTCTCGAGTGGAGACGGGTATGTCGGGGAACTTCTTGATTTGCACCAAGGGTGTGAAGGACCCTTGCGAAGTTCCAGAGGTGAGGTGTGATCAGCCTCGAGACGCCTCAGCGGAAATGGGCCTCATCTCGCCTGGAGGGGAGAACCTCCTGGATTTTCTCGAGTTGCGGCAGGTCTTCTCGAGTTACGACGGGGACCTCAGGGACCCGCTCTGGTGGCCTCAGGAAAGGCCAGTCCCCATGCGAGTTGCTAGGGGACCTCTCGGGATTCCTCTCCCGTTCATGCCGGGGCCTCAGTCCTTGTGTGGAGTCGGGGCCGGAACCTGAGGATTCCTCTCCAGTGTTGCCATCGATCTTGGGGTGCTTCTGAGTCTCCCCAGGGGAGTCAGGCCTCGTCTCCAGTGGGGGCATGCACGTGCGCTTTCCTCCCGAGCTGCAGCAGTAGTGTCACGCTTCCTGTCACGTGGATCAAGGGATCTGTGGCTTTCCCTCGAGGCTGTCCCTCGAGGCTTTCCCACGAGGCTTTCCCACAGGGCTGTGCCACCTGCCCCCTTGGTGTGAGTCGATCCTCGGCGTGAAAGACGAGCCGGTGAAGGGAAAAGAGGTTCCTCTGGAATGGACTGAGACATCTGAGGGACTCTTGGAAAGGTGGCACGACCCTGGAGTTCCTCTCGCCGTTCCTGTTGAGAGGGCCTCCTCTTGAGATGCGACGGGAACGCCGGGAACTCTTTCCCGACGAAGCAGGGACAGGATCCCTCATCTCGAGCTACGAGGCGGAAACGGGGCTCCTCTGGATGTGGGCGGGACCCTCGTGATTCCTCTCGAGTGGAGACGGGTATGTCGGGGAACTTCTTGATTTGCAGCAAGGGTGTGAAGGAGTCTTTCGAAGTTCCAGAGGTGAGGTGTGATCCGCCTCGTGACACCTAAGCAGAAATGGGCCTCATCTCGCCTGGAGGGGAGAACCTCCTGGGTTTTCTCGAGTTGCGGCAGGTCTTCTCGAGTTACGACGGGGACCTCAGGGACCCGCTCTGGTGGCCTCAGGAAAGGCCAGTCCCCATGCGAGTTGCTAGGGGACCTCTCGGGATTCCTCTCCCTTCCATGCCGGGCCCTCAGTCCTTGTGTGGAGTCGGGGCCGGAACCTGAGGATTCCTCTCCAGTGTTGCCATGGATCTTGGGGTGCTTCTGAGTCTCCCCAGGGGAGTCAGGCCTCGTCTCGAGTGGGGGCATGCACGTGCGCTTTCCTCCCGAGCTGCAGCAGTAGTGTCACGCTTCCTGTCACGTGGATCAAGGGATCTGTGGCTTTCCCTCGATGCTGTCCCTCGAGGCTTTCCCACGAGGCTTTCCCACAGGGCTGTGCCACGTGCCACCTTGGTGTGAGTCGATCTTCGGCGTGAAAGACGAGCCGGTGAAGGGAAAAGAGGTTCCTCTGGAATGGACTGAGACATCTGGGGGACTCTTGGAAAGGTGGCACGACCCTGGAGTTCCTCTCGCCGTTCCTGTTGAGAGGGCCTCCTCTTGAGATGCGACGGGAAAGCCGGGAACTCTTTCCCGACGAAGCAGGGAAAGGATCCCTCATCTCGAGCTACGAGGCGGAAACGGGGCTCCTCTGGATGTGGGCGGGACCCTCGTGATTCCTCTCGAGTGGAGACGGGTAAGTCGGGGAACTTCTTGATTTGCACCAAGGGTGTGAAGGACCCTTGCGAAGTTCCAGAGGTGAGGTGTGATCAGCCTCGAGACGCCTCAGCGGAAATGGGCCTCATCTCGCCTGGAGGGGAGAACCTCCTGGATTTTCTCGAGTTGCGGCAGGTCTTCTCGAGTTACGACGGGGACCTCAGGGACCCGCTCTGGTGGCCTCAGGAAAGGCCAGTCCCCATGCGAGTTGCTAGGGGACCTCTCGGGATTCCTCTCCCGTTCATGCCGGGGCCTCAGTCCTTGTGTGGAGTCGGGGCCGGAACCTGAGGATTTCTCTCCAGTGTTGCCATCGATCTTGGGGTGCTTCTGAGTCTCCCCAGGGGAGTCAGGCCTCGTCTCCAGTGGGGGCATGCACGTGCGCTTTCCTCCCGAGCTGCAGCAGTAGTGTCACGCTTCCTGTCACGTGGATCAAGGGATCTGTGGCTTTCCCTCGAGGCTGTCCCTCGAGGCTTTCCCACGAGGCTTTCCCCCAGGGCTGTGCCACGTGCCACCTTGGTGTGAGTCGATCCTCGGCGTGAAAGACGAGCCGGTGAAGGGAAAAGAGGTTCCTCTGGAATGGACTGAGACATCTGGGGAACTCTTGGAATGGTGGCACGACCCTGGAGTTCCTCTCGCCGTTCCTGTTGAGAGGGCCTCCTCTTGAGATGCCACGGGAACGCCGGGCACTCTTTCCCGACGAAGCAGAGAAAGGATCCCTCATCTCGAGCTACGAGGCGGAAACGGGTCTCCTCTGGATGTGGGCGGGACCCTCGTGATTCCTCTCGAGTGGAGACGGGTATGTCGGGGAACTTCTTGATTTGCACCAAGGGTGTGAAGGACCCTTGCGAAGTTCCAGAGGTGAGGTGTGATCAGCCTCGAGACGCCTCAGCGGAAATGGTCCTCATCTCGCCTGGAGGGGAGAACCTCCTGGATTTTCTCGAGTTGCGGCAGGTTTTCTCGAGTTACGACGGGGACCTCAGGGACCCGCTCTGGTGGCCTCAGGAAAGGCCAGTCCCCATGCGAGTTGCTAGGGGACCTCTCGGGAGTCCTCTCCCGTCCATGCCGGGCCCTCAGTCCTTGTGTGGAGTCGGGGCCGGAACCTGAGGATTCCTCTCCAGTGTTGCCATGGATCTTGGGGTGCTTCTGAGTCTCCCCAGGGAATCAGGCCTCGTCTCGAGTGGGGGCATGCACGTGCGCTTTCCTCCCGAGATGCAGCAGTAGTGTCACGCTTCCTGTCACGTGGATCAAGGGATCTGTGGCTTTCCCTCGATGCTGTCCCTCGAGGCTTTCCCACGAGGCTTTCCCACAGGGCTGTGCCACGTGCCACCTTGGTGTGAGTCGATCCTCGGCGTGAAAGACGAGCCGGTGAAGGGAAAAGAGGTTCCTCTGGAATGGACTGAGACATCTGGGGGACTCTTGGAAAGGTGGCACGACCCTGGAGTTCCTCTCGCCGTTCCTGTTGAGAGGGCCTCCTCTTGAGATGCGACGGGAAAGCCGGGAAATCTTTCCCGACGAAGCAGGGAAAGGATCCCTCATCTCGAGCTACGAGGCGGAAACGGGGCTCCTCTGGATGTGGGCGGGACCCTCGTGATTCCTCTCGAGTGGATACGGGTATGTCGGGGAACTTCTTGATTTGCACCAA
The DNA here is from genome assembly GCF_023091745.1 of Budorcas taxicolor. Taxonomy (NCBI): domain Eukaryota; kingdom Metazoa; phylum Chordata; class Mammalia; order Artiodactyla; family Bovidae; genus Budorcas; species Budorcas taxicolor. Next base: position 21,090 of record NW_026292001.1, read on the forward strand.
GGGTGTGAAGGACCCTTGCGAAGTTCCAGAGGTGAGGTGTGATCAGCCTCGAGACGCCTCAGCGGAAATGGGCCTCATCTCGCCTGGAGGGGAGAACCTCCTGGATTTTCTCGAGTTGCGGCAGGTCTTCTCGAGTTACGACGGGGACCTCAGGGACCCGCTCTGGTGGCCTCAGGAAAGGCCTGTCCCCATGCGAGTTGCTAGGGGACCTCTCGGGATTCCTCTCCCGTTCATGCCGGGGACTCAGTCCTTGTGTGGAGTCGGGGCCGGAACCTGAGGATTTCTCTCCAGTGTTGCCATCGATCTTGGGGTGCTTCTGAGTCTCCCCAGGGGAGTCAGGCCTCGTCTCGAGTGGGGGCATGCACGTGCGCTTTCCTCCCGAGCTGCAGCAGTAGTGTCACGCTTCCTGTCACGTGGATCAAGGGATCTGTGGCTTTCCCTCGAGGCTGTCCCTCGAGGCTTTCCCACGAGGCTTTCCCACAGGGCTGTGCCACCTGCCCCCTTGGTGTGAGTCGATCCTCGGCGTGAAAGACGAGCCGGTGAAGGGAAAAGAGGTTCCTCTGGAATGGACTGAGACATCTGAGGGACTCTTGGAAAGGTGGCACGACCCTGGAGTTCCTCTCGCCGTTCCTGTTGAGAGGGCCTCCTCTTGAGATGCGACGGGAACGCCGGGAACTCTTTCCCGACGAAGCAGGGACAGGATCCCTCATCTCGAGCTACGAGGCGGAAACGGGGCTCCTCTGGATGTGGGCGGGACCCTCGTGATTCCTCTCGAGTGGAGACGGGTATGTCGGGGAACTTCTTGATTTGCAGCAAGGGTGTGAAGGAGCCTTTCGAAGTTCCAGAGGTGAGGTGTGATCCGCCTCGTGACACCTAAGCAGAAATGGGCCTCATCTCGCCTGGAGGGGAGAACCTCCTGGATTTTCTCGAGTTGCGGCAGGTCGTCTCGAGTTACGACGGGGACCTCAGGGACCCGCTCTGGTGGCCTCAGGAAAGGCCTGTCCCCATGCGAGTTGCTAGGGGACCTCTCGGGATTCCTCTCCCGTCCATGCCGGGCCCTCAGTCCTTGTGTGGAGTCGGGGCCGGAACCTGAGGATTCCTCTCCAGTGTTGCCATGGATCTTGGGGTGCTTCTGAGTCTCCCCAGGGGAGTCAGGCCTCGTCTCGAGTGGGGGCATGCACGTGCGCTTTCCTCCCGAGCTGCAGCAGTAGTGTCACGCTTCCTGTCACGTGGATCAAGGGATCTGTGGCTTTCCCTCGAGGCTGTCCCTCGAGGCTTTCCCACGAGGCTTTCCCACAGGGCTGTGCCACCTGCCCCCTTGGTGTGAGTCGATCCTCGGCGTGAAAGACGAGCCGGTGAAGGGAAAAGAGTTTCCTCTGGAATGGACTGAGACATCTGAGGGACTCTTGGAAAGGTGGCACGACCCTGGAGTTCCTCTCGCCGTTCCTGTTGAGAGGGCCTCCTCTTGAGATGCGACGGGAACGCCGGGAACTCTTTCCCGACGAAGCAGGGACAGGATCCCTCATCTCGAGCTACGAGGCGGAAACGGGGCTCCTCTGGATGTGGGCGGGACCCTCGTGATTCCTCTCGAGTGGAGACGGGTATGTCGGGGAACTTCTTGATTTGCAGCAAGGGTGTGAAGGAGCCTTTCGAAGTTCCAGAGGTGAGGTGTGATCCGCCTCGTGACACCTAAGCAGAAATGGGCCTCATCTCGCCTGGAGGGGAGAACCTCCTGGATTTTCTCGAGTTGCGGCAGGTCTTCTCGAGTTACGACGGGGACCTCAGGGACCCGCTCAGGTGGCCTCAGGAATGGCCAGTCCCCATGCGAGTTGCTAGGGGACCTCTCGGGATTCCTCTCCCGTCCATGCCGGGCCCTCAGTCCTTGTGTGGAGTCGGGGCCGGAACCTGAGGATTCCTCTCCAGTGTTGCCATGGATCTTGGGGTGCTTCTGAGTCTCCCCAGGGGAGTCAGGCCTCGTCTCGAGTGGGGGCATGCACGTGCGCTTTCCTCCCGAGCTGCAGCAGTAGTGTCACGCTTCCTGTCACGTGGATCAAGGGATCTGTGGCTTTCCCTCGAGGCTGTCCCTCGAGGCTTTCCCACGAGGCTTTCCCACAGGGCTGTGCCACGTGCCACCTTGGTGTGAGTCGATCCTCGGCGTGAAAGACGAGCCGGTGAAGGGAAAAGAGGTTCCTCTGGAATGGACTGAGACATCTGGGGGACTCTTGGAAAGGTGGCACGACCCTGGAGTTCCTCTCGCCGTTCCTGTTGAGAGGGCCTCCTCTTGAGATGCGACGGGAAAGCCGGGAACTCTTTCCCGACGAAGCAGGGAAAGGATCCCTCATCTCGAGCTACGAGGCGGAAACGGGGCTCCTCTGGATGTGGGCGGGACCCTCCTGATTCCTCTCGAGTGGATACGGGTATGTCGGGGAACTTCTTGATTTGCACCAAGGGTGTGAAGGACCCTTGCGAAGTTCCAGAGGTGAGGTGTGATCAGCCTCGAGACGCCTCAGCGGAAATGGGCCTCATCTCGCCTGGAGGGGAGAACCTCCTGGATTTTCTCGAGTTGCGGCAGGTCTTCTCGAGTTACGACGGGGACCTCAGGGACCCGCTCTGGTGGCCTCAGGAAAGGCCTGTCCCCATGCGAGTTGCTAGGGGACCTCTCGGGATTCCTCTCCCGTTCATGCCGGGGCCTCAGTCCTTGTGTGGAGTCGGGGCCGGAACCTGAGGATTTCTCTCCAGTGTTGCCATCGATCTTGGGGTGCTTCTGAGTCTCCCCAGGGGAGTCAGGCCTCGTCTCGAGTGGGGGCATGCACGTGCGCTTTCCTCCCGAGCTGCAGCAGTAGTGTCACGCTTCCTGTCACGTGGATCAAGGGATCTGTGGCTTTCCCTCGAGGCTGTCCCTCGAGGCTTTCCCACGAGGCTTTCCCACAGGGCTGTGCCACCTGCCCCCTTGGTGTGAGTCGATCCTCGGCGTGAAAGACGAGCCGGTGAAGGGAAAAGAGTTTCCTCTGGAATGGACTGAGACATCTGAGGGACTCTTGGAAAGGTGGCACGACCCTGGAGTTCCTCTCGCCGTTCCTGTTGAGAGGGCCTCCTCTTGAGATGCGACGGGAACGCCGGGAACTCTTTCCCGACGAAGCAGGGACAGGATCCCTCATCTCGAGCTACGAGGCGGAAACGGGGCTCCTCTGGATGTGGGCGGGACCCTCGTGATTCCTCTCGAGTGGAGACGGGTATGTCGGGGAACTTCTTGATTTGCAGCAAGGGTGTGAAGGAGCCTTTCGAAGTTCCAGAGGTGAGGTGTGATCCGCCTAGTGACACCTAAGCAGAAATGGGCCTCATCTCGCCTGGAGGGGAGAACCTCCTGGATTTTCTCGAGTTGCGGCAGGTCTTCTCGAGTTACGACGGGGACCTCAGGGACCCGCTCTGGTGGCCTCAGGAATGGCCAGTCCCCATGCGAGTTGCTAGGGGACCTCTCGGGATTCCTCTCCCGTCCATGCCGGGCCCTCAGTCCTTGTGTGGAGTCGGGGCCGGAACCTGAGGATTCCTCTCCAGTGTTGCCATGGATCTTGGGGTGCTTCTGAGTCTCCCCAGGGGAGTCAGGCCTCGTCTCGAGTGGGGGCATGCACGTGCGCTTTCCTCCCGAGCTGCAGCAGTAGTGTCACGCTTCCTGTCACGTGGATCAAGGGATCTGTGGCTTTCCCTCGAGGCTGTCCCTCGAGGCTTTCCCACGAGGCTTTCCCACAGGGCTGTGCCACGTGCCACCTTGGTGTGAGTCGATCCTCGGCGTGAAAGACGAGCCGGTGAAGGGAAAAGAGGTTCCTCTGGAATGGACTGAGACATCTGGGGGACTCTTGGAAAGGTGGCACGACCCTGGAGTTCCTCTCGCCGTTCCTGTTGAGAGGGCCTCCTCTTGAGATGCGACGGGAAAGCCGGGAAATCTTTCCCGACGAAGCAGGGAAAGGATCCCTCATCTCGAGCTACGAGGCGGAAACGGGGCTCCTCTGGATGTGGGCGGGACCCTCCTGATTCCTCTCGAGTGGATACAGGTATGTCGGGGAACTTCTTGATTTGCACCAAGGGTGTGAAGGACCCTTGCGAAGTTCCAGAGGTGAGGTGTGATCAGCCTCGAGAAGCCTCAGCGGAAATGGGCCTCATCTCGCCTGGAGGGGAGAACCTCCTGGATTTTCTCGAGTTGCTGCAGGTCTTCTCGACTTACGACGGGGACCTCAGGGTCCCGCTCTGGTGGCCTCAGGAAAGGCCTGTCCCCATGCGAGTTGCTAGGGGACCTTTCGGGATTCCTCTCCCGTTCATGCCGGGGCCTCAGTCATTGTGTGGAGTCGGGGCCGGAACCTGAGGATTTCTCTCCAGTGTTGCCATCGATCTTGGGGTGCTTCTGAGTCTCCCCAGGGGAGTCAGGCCTCGTCTCGAGTGGGGGCATGCACGTGCGCTTTCCTCCCGAGCTGCAGCAGTAGTGTCACGCTTCCTGTCACGTGGATCAAGGGATCTGTGGCTTTCCCTCGAGGCTGTCCCTCGAGGCTTTCCCACGAGGCTTTCCCACAGGGCTGTGCCACCTGCCCCCTTGGTGTGAGTCGATCCTCGGCGTGAAAGACGAGCCAGTGAAGGGAAAAGAGGTTCCTCTGGAATGGACTGAGACATCTGAGGGACTCTTGGAAAGGTGGCACGACCCTGGAGTTCCACTCGCCGTTCCTGTTGAGAGGGCCTCCTCTTGAGATGCGACGGGAACGCCGGGAACTCTTTCCCGACGAAGCAGGGACAGGATCCCTCATCTCGAGCTACGAGGCGGAAACGGGGCTCCTCTGGATGTGGGCGGGACCCTCGTGATTCCTCTCGAGTGGAGACGGGTATGTCGGGGAACTTCTTGATTTGCACCAAGGGTGTGAAGGAGCCTTTCTAAGTTCCAGAGGTGAGGTGTGATCAGCCTCGAGACGCCTCAGCAGAAATGGGCCTCATCTCGCCTGGAGGGGAGAACCTCCTGGATTTTCTCGAGTTGCGGCAGCTCTTCTCGAGTTACGACGGGGACCTCAGGGACACGCTCTGGTGGCCTCAGGAAAGGCCAGTCCCCATGCGAGTTGCTAGGGGACCTCTCGGGATTCCTCTCCCGTCCATGCCGGGGCCTCAGTCCTTGTGTGGAGTCGGGGCCGGAACCTGAGGATTCCTCTCCAGTGTTGCCATGGATCTTGGGGTGCTTCTGAGTCTCCCCAGGGGAGTCAGGCCTCGTCTCGAGTGGGGGCATGCACGTGCGCTTTCCTCCCGAGCTGCAGCAGTCGTGTCACGCTTCCTGTCACGTGGATCAAGGGATCTGTGGCTTTCCCTCGAGGCTGTCCCTCGAGGCTTTCCCACGAGGCTTTCCCACAGGGCTGTGCCACGTGCCACCTTGGTGGGAGTCGATCCTCGGCGTGAAAGACGAGCCGGTGAAGGGAAAAGAGGTTCCTGTGGAATGGACTGAGACATCTGGGGGACTCTTGGAATGGTGGCACGACCCTGGAGTTCCTCTCGCCGTTCCTGTTGAGAGGGCCTCCTCTTGAGATGCGACGGGAACGCCGGGAACTCTTTCCCTACGAAGCAGGGAAAGGATCCCTCATCTCGAGCTACGAGGCGGAAACGGGGCTCCTCTGGATGTGGGCGGGACCCTCGTGATTCCTCTCGAGTGGAGACGGGTATGTCGGGGAACTTCTTGATTTGCACCAAGGGTGTGAAGGACCCTTTCGAAGTTCCAGAGGTGAGGTGTGATCAGCTTCGAGACGCCTCAGCGGAAATGGGCCTCATCTCGCCTGGAGGGGAGAACCTCCTGGATTTTCTCGAGTTGCGGCAGGTCTTCTCGATTTACGACGGGGACCTCAGGGACCCGCTCTGGTGGCCTCAGGAAAGGCCAGTCCCCATGCGAGTTGCTAGGGGACCTCTCGGGATTCCTCTCCCGTCCATGCCGGGGCCTCAGTCCTTGTGCGGAGTCGGGGCCGGAACCTGAGGATTCCTCTCCAGTGTTGCCATGGATCTTGGGGTGCTTCTGAGTCTCCCCAGGGGAGTCAGGCCTCGTCTCGAGTGGGGGCATGCACGTGCGCTTTCCTCCCAAGCTGCAGCAGTAGTGTCACGCTTCCTGTCACGTGGATCAAGGGATCTGTGGCTTTCCCTCGAGGCTGTCCCTCGAGGCTTTCCCACGAGGCTTTCCCACAGGGCTGTGCCACGTGCCACCTTGGTGTGAGTCGATCCTCGGCGTGAAAGACGAGCCGGTGAAGGGAAAAGAGGTTCCTCTGGAATGGACTGAGACATCTGGGGCACTCTTGGAAAGGTGGCACGACCATGGAGTTCCTCTCGCCGTTCCTGTTGAGAGGGCCTCCTCTTGAGATGCGACGGGAACGCCGGGAACTCTTTCCCGACGAAGCAGGGAAAGGATCCCTCATCTCGAGCTATGAGGCGGAAACGGGGCTCCTCTGGATGTTTGCGGGACCCTCGTGATTCCTCTCGAGTGGATACGGGTAAGTCGGGGAACTTCTTGATTTGCACCAAGGGTGTGAAGGAGCCTTTCGAAGTTCCAGAGGTGAGGTGTGATCAGCCTCGAGACGCCTCAGCGGAAATGGGCCTCATCTCGCCTGGAGGGGAGAACCTCCTGGATTTTCTCGAGTTGCGGCAGGTCTTCTCGAGTTACGACGGGGACCTCAGGGACCCGCTCTGGTGGCCACAGGAAAGGCCAGTCCCCATGCGAGTTGCTGGGGGACCTCTCGGGATTCCTCTCCCGTCCATGCCGGGGCCTCAGTCCTTATGTGGAGTCGGGGCCGGAACCTGAGGTTTCCTCTCCAGTGTTGCCATGGATCTTGGGGTGCTTCTGAGTCTCCCCAGGGGAGTCAGGCCTCGTCTCGAGTTGGGGCATGCACGTGCGCTTTCCTCCCGAGCTGCAGCAGTAGTGTCACGCTTCCTGTCACGTGGATCAAGGGATCTGTGGCTTTCCCTCGAGGCTGTCCCTCGAGGCTTTCCCACGAGGCTTTCCCACAGGGCTGTGCCACGTGCCACCTTGGTGTGAGTCGATACTCGGCGTGAAAGACGAGCCGGTGAAGGGAAAAGAGGTTCCTCTGGAATGGACTGAGACATCTGGGGGACTCTTGGAAAGGTGGCACGACCCTGGAGTTCCTCTCGCCGTTCCTGTTGAGAGGGCCTCCTCTTGAGATGCGACGGGAACGCCGGGAACTCTTTCCCGAAGAAGCAGGGACAGGATCCCTCATCTCGAGCTACGACGCGGAAACGGGGCTCCTCTGGATGTGGGCGGGACCCTCGTGATTCCTCTCGAGTGGAGACGGGTATGTCGGGGAACTTCTTGATTTGCACCAAGGGTGTGAAGGAGCCTTTCGAAGTTCCAGAGGTGAGGTGTGATCAGCCTCGAGACGCCTCAGCGGAAATGGGCCTCATCTCGCCTGGAGGGGAGAACCTCCTGGATTTTCTCGAGTTGCGGCAGGTCTTCTCGAGTTACGACGGGGACCTCAGGGACCCGCTCTGGTGGCCTCAGGAAAGGCCAGTCCCCATGCGAGTTGCTAGGGGACCTCTCGGGATTCCTCTCCCGTCCATGCCGGGGCCTCAGTCCTTGTGCGGAGTCGGGGCCGGAACCTGAGGATTCCTCTCCAGTGTTGCCATGGATCTTGGGGTGCTTCTGAGTCTCCCCAGGGGAGTCAGGCCTCGTCTCGAGTGGGGGCATGCACGTGTGCTTTCCTCCCGAGCTGCAGCAGTAGTGTCACGCTTCCTGTCACGTGGATTAAGGATCTGTGGCTTTCCCTCGAGGCTGTCCCTCGAGGCTTTCCCACGAGGCTTTCCCACAGGGCTGTGCCACGTGCCACCTTGGTGTGAGTCGATCCTCGGCGTGAAAGACGAGCCGGTGAAGGGAAAAGAGGTTCCTCTGGAATGGACTGAGATACCTGGGGCACTCTTGGAAAGGTGGCACGACCATGGAGTTCCTCTCGCCGTTCCTGTTGAGAGGGCCTCCTCTTGAGATGCGACGGGAACGCCGGGAACTCTTTCCCGACGAAGCAGGGAAAGGATCCCTCATCTCGAGCTACGAGGCGCAAACGGGGCTCCTCTGGATGTTTGCGGGACCCTCGTGATTCCTCTCGAGTGGATACGGGTAAGTCGGGGAACTTCTTGATTTGCACCAAGGGTGTGAATGAGCCTTTCGAAGTTCCAGAGGTGAGGTGTGATCAGCCTCGAGACGCCTCAGCGGAAATGGGCCTCATCTCGCCTGGAGGGGAGAACCTCCTGGATTTTCTCGAGTTGCGGCAGGTCTTCTCGAGTTACGACGGGGACCTCAGGGACCCGCTCTGGTGGCCTCAGGAAAGGCCAGTCCCCATGCGAGTTGCTAGGGGACCTCTCGGGATTCCTCTCCCGTCCATGACTGGGCCTCAGTCCTTGTGTGGAGTCGGGCCCGGAACCTGAGGATTCCTCTCCAGTGTTGCCATGGATCTTGGGGTGCTTCTGAGTCTCCCCAGGGGAGTCAGGCCTCGTCTCGAGTGGGGGCATGCACGTGCGCTTTCCTCCCGAGCTGCAGCAGTCGTGTCACGCTTCCTGTCACGTGGATCAAGGGATCTGTGGCTTTCCCTCGAGGCTGTCCCTCGAGGCTTTCCCACGAGGCTTTCCCACAGGGCTGTGCCACGTGCCACCTTGGTGGGAGTCGATCCTCGGCGTGAAAGACGAGCCGGTGAAGGGAAAAGAGGTTCCTCTGGAATGGACTGAGACATCTGGGGGACTCTTGGAATGGTGGCACGACCCTGGAGTTCCTCTCGCCGTTCCTGTTGAGAGGGCCTCCTCTTGAGATGCGACGGGAACGCCGGGAACTCTTTCCCGACGAAGCAGGGAAAGGATCCCTCATCTCGAGCTACGAGGCGGAAACGGGGCTCCTCTGGATGTGGGCGGGACCCTCGTGATTCCTCTCGAGTGGAGACGGGTATGTCGGGGAACTTCTTGATTTGCACCAAGGGTGTGAAGGACCCTTTCGAAGTTCCAGAGGTGAGGTGTGATCAGCTTCGAGACGCCTCAGCGGAAATGGGCCTCATCTCGCCTGGAGGGGAGAACCTCCTGGATTTTCTCGAGTTGCGGCAGGTCTTCTCGAGTTACGACGGGGACCTCAGGGACCCGCTCTGGTGGCCTCAGGAAAGGCCAGTCCCCATGCGAGTTGCTAGGGGACCTCTCGGGATTCCTCTCCCGTCCATGCCGGGGCCTCAGTCCTTGTGCGGAGTCGGGGCCGGAACCTGAGGATTCCTCTCCAGTGTTGCCATGGATCTTGGGGTGCTTCTGAGTCTCCCCAGGGGAGTCAGGCCTCGTCTCGAGTGGGGGCATGCACGTGCGCTTTCCTCCCAAGCTGCAGCAGTAGTGTCACGCTTCCTGTCACGTGGATCAAGGGATCTGTGGCTTTCCCTCGAGGCTGTCCCTCGAGGCTTTCCCACGAGGCTTTCCCACAGGGCTGTGCCACGTGCCACCTTGGTGTGAGTCGATCCTCGGCGTGAAAGACGAGCCGGTGAAGGGAAAAGAGTTTCCTCTGGAATGGACTGAGACATCTGGGGCACTCTTGGAAAGGTGGCACGACCATGGAGTTCCTCTCGCCGTTCCTGTTGAGAGGGCCTCCTCTTGAGATGCGACGGGAACGCCGGGAACTCTTTCCCGACGAAGCAGGGAAAGGATCCCTCATCTCGAGCTATGAGGCGGAAACGGGGCTCCTCTGGATGTTTGCGGGACCCTCGTGATTCCTCTCGAGTGGATACGGGTAAGTCGGGGAACTTCTTGATTTGCACCAAGGGTGTGAAGGAGCCTTTCGAAGTTCCAGAGGTGAGGTGTGATCAGCCTCGAGACGCCTCAGCGGAAATGGGCCTCATCTCGCCTGGAGGGGAGAACCTCCTGGATTTTCTCGAGTTGCGGCAGGTCTTCTCGAGTTACGACGGGGACCTCAGGGACCCGCTCTGGTGGCCACAGGAAAGGCCAGTCCCCATGCGAGTTGCTGGGGGACCTCTCGGGATTCCTCTCCCGTCCATACCGGGGCCTCAGTCCTTGTGTGGAGTCGGGGCCGGAACCTGAGGATTCCTCTCCAGTGTTGCCATGGATCTTGGGGTGCTTCTGAGTCTCCCCAGTGGAGTCAGGCCTCGTCTCGAGTTGGGGCATGCACGTGCGCTTTCCTCCCGAGCTGCAGCAGTAGTGTCACGCTTCCTGTCACGTGGATCAAGGGATCTGTGGCTTTCCCTCGAGGCTGTCCCTCGAGGCTTTCCCACGAGGCTTTCCCACAGGGCTGTGCCACGTGCCACCTTGGTGTGAGTCGATACTCGGCGTGAAAGACGAGCCGGTGAAGGGAAAAGAGGTTCCTCTGGAATGGACTGAGACATCTGGGGGACTCTTGGAAAGGTGGCACGACCCTGGAGTTCCTCTCGCCGTTCCTGTTGAGAGGGCCTCCTCTTGAGATGCGACGGGAACGCCGGGAACTCTTTCCCGAAGAAGCAGGGACAGGATCCCTCATCTCGAGCTACGAGGCGGAAACGGGGCTCCTCTGGATGTTTGCGGGACCCTCGTGATTCCTCTCGAGTGGATACGGGTAAGTCGGGGAACTTCTTGATTTGCACCAAGGGTGTGAAGGACCCTTTCGAAGTTCCAGAGGGGAGGTGTGATCAGCCTCGAGACGCCTCAGCGGAAATGGGCCACATCTCGCCTGGAGGGGAGAAACTCCTGGATTTTCTCGAGTTGCGGCAGGTCTTCTCGAGTTACGACGGGGACCTCAGGGACCCGCTCTGGTGGCCTCAGGAAAGGCCAGTCCCCATGCGAGTTGCTAGGGGACCTCTCGGGATTCCTCTCCCGTCCATACCGGGGCCTCAGTCCTTGTGTGGAGTCGGGCCCGGAACCTGAGGATTCCTCTCCAGTGTTGCCATGGATCTTGGGGTGCTTCTGAGTCTCCCCAGGGGAGTCAGGCCTCGTCTCGAGTGGGGGCATGCACGTGCGCTTTCCTCCCGAGCTGCAGCAGTCGTGTCACGCTTCCTGTCACGTGGATCAAGGGATCTGTGGCTTTCCCTCGAGGCTGTCCCTCGAGGCTTTCCCACGAGGCTTTCCCACAGGGCTGTGCCACGTGCCACCTTGGTGTGAGTCGATCCTCGGCGTGAAAGACGAGCCGGTGAAGGGAAAAGAGGTTCCTCTGGAATGGACTGAGACATCTGGGGGACTCTTGGAAAGGTGGCACGACCCTGGAGTTCCTCTCACCATTCCTGTTGAGAGGGCCTCCTCTTGAGATGCGACGGGAACGCCGGGAACTCTTTCCCGACGAAGCAGGGAAAGGATCCCTCATCTCGAGCTACGAGGCGGAAACGGGGCTCCTCTGGATGTGGGCGGGACCCTCGTGATTCCTCTCGAGTGGAGACGGGTATGTCGGGGAACTTCTTGATTTGCACCAAGGGTGTGAAGGAGCCTTTCGAAGTTCCAGAGGTGAGGTGTGATCAGCCTCGAGACGCCTCAGCGGAAATGGGCCTCATCTCGCCTGGAGGGGAGAACCTCCTGGATTTTCTCGAGTTGCGGCAGGTCTTCTCGAGTTACGACGGGGACCTCAGGGACCCGCTCTGGTGGCCTCAGGAAAGGCCAGTCCCCATGCGAGTTGCTAGGGGACCTCTCGGGATTCCTCTCCCGTCCATGCCGGGGCCTCAGTCCTTGTGTGGAGTCGGGCCCGGAACCTGAGGATTCCTCTCCAGTGTTGCCATGGATCTTGGGGTGCTTCTGAGTCTCCCCAGGGGAGTCAGGCCTCGTCTCGAGTGGGGGCATGCACGTGCGCTTTCCTCCCGAGCTGCAGCAGTAGTGTCACGCTTCCTGTCACGTGAATCAAGGGATCTGTGGCTTTCCCTCGAGGCTGTCCCTCGAGGCTTTCCCACGAGGCTTTCCCACAGGGCTGTGCCACGTGCCACCTTGGTGTGAGTCGATCCTCGGCGTGAAAGACGAGCCGGTGAAGGGAAAAGAGGTTCCTCTGGAATGGACTGAGACATCTGGGGACTCTTGGAATGGTGGCACGACCCTGGAGTTCCTCTCGCCGTTCCTGTTGAGAGGGCCTCCTCTTGAGATGCGACGGGAACGCCGGGAACTCTTTCCCGACGAAGCAGGGAAAGGATCCCTCATCTCGAGCTACGAGGCGGAAACGGGGCTCCTCTGGATGTTTGCGGGACCCTCGTGATTCCTCTCGAGTGGATACGGGTAAGTCGGGGAACTTCTTGATTTGCACCAAGGGTGTGAAGGAGCCTTTCGAAGTTCCAGAGGTGAGGTGTGATCAGCCTCGAGACGCCTCAGCGGAAATGGGCCTCATCTCGCCTGGAGGGGAGAACCTCCTGGATTTTCTCGAGTTGCGGCAGGTCTTCTCGAGTTACGACGGGGACCTCAGGGACCCGCTCTGGTGGCCACAGGAAAGGCCAGTCCCCATGCGAGTTGCTGGGGGACCTCTCGGGATTCCTCTCCCGTCCATACCGGGGCCTCAGTCCTTGTGTGGAGTCGGGGCCGGAACCTGAGGATTCCTCTCCAGTGTTGCCATGGATCTTGGGGTGCTTCTGAGTCTCCCCAGGGGAGTCAGGCCTCGTCTCGAGTTGGGGCATGCACGTGCGCTTTCCTCCCGAGCTGCAGCAGTAGTTTCACGCTTCCTGTCACGTGGATCAAGGGATCTGTGGCTTTCCCTCGAGGCTGTCCCTCGAGGCTTTCCCACGAGGCTTTCCCACAGGGCTGTGCCACGTGCCACCTTGGTGTGAGTCGATACTCGGCGTGAAAGACGAGCCGGTGAAGGGAAAAGAGGTTCCTCTGGAATGGACTGAGACATCTGGGGGACTCTTGGAAAGGTGGCACGACCCTGGAGTTCCTCTCGCCGTTCCTGTTGAGAGGGCCTCCTCTTGAGATGCGACGGGAACGCCGGGAACTCTTTCCCGAGGAAGCAGTGAAAGGATCCCTCATCTCGAGCTACGAGGCGGAAACGGGGCTCCTCTGGATGTGGGCGGGACCCTCGTGTTTCCTGTCGAGTGGAGACGGGTATGTCGGGGAACTTCTTGATTTGCACCAAGGGTGTGAATGACCCTTTCGAAGTTCCAGAGGGGAGGTGTGATCAGCCTCGAGACGCCTCAGCAGAAATGGGCCTCATCTCGCCTGGAGGGGAGAACCTCCTGGGTTTTCTCGAGTTGCGGCAGGTCTTCTCGAGTTACGACGGGGACCTCAGGGACCCGCTCTGGTGGCCTCAGGAAAGGCCAGTCCCCATGCGAGTTGCTAGGGGACCTCTCGGGATTCCTCTCCCGTCCATGCCGGGGCCTCAGTCCTTGTGTGGAGTCGGGGCCGGAACCTGAGGATTCCTCTCCAGTGTTGCCATGGATCTTGGGGGGCTTCTGAGTCTACCCAGGGGAGTCAGGCCTCGTCTCGAGTGGGGGCATGCACGTGCGCTTTTCTCCCGAGCTGCAGCAGTAGTGTCACGCTTCCTGTCACGTGGATCAAGGGATCTGTGGCTTTCCTTCGAGGCTGTCCCTCGAGGCTTTCCCACGAGGATTTCTCACAGGGCTGTGCCACGTGCCACCTTAGTGTGAGTCGATCCTCGGCGTGAAAGACGAGCGGGTGAAGGGAGAAGAGGTTCCTCTGGAATGGACTGAGACATCTGGGGGACTGTTGGAATGGTGGCACGACCCTGGAGTTCCTCTCGCCGTTCCTGTTGAGAGGGCCTCCTCTTGAGATGCGACGGGAACGCCGGGAACTCTTTCCCGACGAAGCAGGGAAAGGATCCCTCATCTCGAGCTAGGAGGCGGAAACGGGGCTCCTCTGGATGTGGACGGGACCCTCGTGTTTCCTCTCGAGTGGATACGGGTATGTCGGGGAACTTCTTGATTTGCACCAAGGGTGTGAAGGACCCTTTCCACGTTCCAGAGGGGAGGTGTGATCAGCCTCGAGACGCCTCAGCGGAAATGGGCCACATCTCGCCTGGAGGGGAGAAACTCCTGGATTTTCTCGAGTTGCGGCAGGTCTTCTCGAGTTACGACGGGGACCTCAGGGACCCGCTCTGGTGGCCTCAGGAAAGGCCAGTCCCCATGCGAGTTGCTAGGGGACCTCTCGGGATTCCTCTCCCGTCCATACCGGGGCCTCAGTCCTTGTGTGGAGTCGGGCCCGGAACCTGAGGATTCCTCTCCAGTGTTGCCATGGATCTTGGGGTGCTTCTGAGTCTCCCCAGGGGAGTCAGGCCTCGTCTCGAGTGGGGGCATGCACGTGCGCTTTCCTCCCGAGCTGCAGCAGTCGTGTCACGCTTCCTGTCACGTGGATCAAGGGATCTGTGGCTTTCCCTCGAGGCTGTCCCTCGAGGCTTTCCCACGAGGCTTTCCCACAGGGCTGTGCCACGTGCCACCTTGGTGGGAGTCGATCCTCGGCGTGAAAGACGAGCCGGTGAAGGGAAAAGAGGTTCCTCTGGAATGGACTGAGACATCTGGGGGACTCTTGGAATGGTGGCACGACCCTGGAGTTCCTCTCGCCGTTCCTGTTGAGAGGGCCTCCTCTTGAGATGCGACGGGAACGCCGGGAACTCTTTCCCGACGAAGCAGGGAAAGGATCCCTCATCTCGAGCTACGAGGCGGAAACGGGGCTCCTCTGGATGTGGGCGGGACCCTCGTGATTCCTCTCGAGTGGAGACGGGTATGTCGGGGAACTTCTTGATTTGCACCAAGGGTGTGAAGGACCCTTTCGAAGTTCCAGAGGTGAGGTGTGATCAGCTTCGAGACGCCTCAGCGGAAATGGGCCTCATCTCGCCTGGAGGGGAGAACCTCCTGGATTTTCTCGAGTTGCGGCAGGTCTTCTCGAGTTACGACGGGGACCTCAGGGACCCGCTCTGGTGGCCTCAGGAAAGGCCAGTCCCCATGCGAGTTGCTAGGGGACCTCTCGGGATTCCTCTCCCGTCCATGCCGGGGCCTCAGTCCTTGTGTGGAGTCGGGGCCGGAACCTGAGGATTCCTCTCCAGTGTTGCCATGGATCTTGGGGGGCTTCTGAGTCTACCCAGGGGAGTCAGGCCTCGTCTCGAGTGGGGGCATGCACGTGCGCTTTTCTCCCGAGCTGCAGCAGTAGTGTCACGCTTCCTGTCACGTGGATCAAGGGATCTGTGGCTTTCCTTCGAGGCTGTCCCTCGAGGCTTTCCCACGAGGATTTCTCACAGGGCTGTGCCACGTGCCACCTTAGTGTGAGTCGATCCTCGGCGTGAAAGACGAGCGGGTGAAGGGAGAAGAGGTTCCTCTGGAATGGACTGAGACATCTGGGGGACTGTTGGAATGGTGGCACGACCCTGGAGTTCCTCTCGCCGTTCCTGTTGAGAGGGCCTCCTCTTGAGATGCGACGGGAACGCCGGGAACTCTTTCCCGACGAAGCAGGGAAAGGATCCCTCATCTCGAGCTAGGAGGCGGAAACGGGGCTCCTCTGGATGTGGACGGGACCCTCGTGTTTCCTCTCGAGTGGATACGGGTATGTCGGGGAACTTCTTGATTTGCACCAAGGGTGTGAAGGACCCTTTCCACGTTCCAGAGGGGAGGTGTGATCAGCCTCGAGACGCCTCAGCGGAAATGGGCCACATCTCGCCTGGAGGGGAGAAACTCCTGGATTTTCTCGAGTTGCGGCAGGTCTTCTCGAGTTACGACGGGGACCTCAGGGACCCGCTCTGGTGGCCTCAGGAAAGGCCAGTCCCCATGCGAGTTGCTAGGGGACCTCTCGGGATTCCTCTCCCGTCCATACCGGGGCCTCAGTCCTTGTGTGGAGTCGGGCCCGGAACCTGAGGATTCCTCTCCAGTGTTGCCATGGATCTTGGGGTGCTTCTGAGTCTCCCCAGGGGAGTCAGGCCTCGTCTCGAGTGGGGGCATGCACGTGCGCTTTCCTCCCGAGCTGCAGCAGTCGTGTCACGCTTCCTGTCACGTGGATCAAGGGATCTGTGGCTTTCCCTCGAGGCTGTCCCTCGAGGCTTTCCCACGAGGCTTTCCCACAGGGCTGTGCCACGTGCCACCTTGGTGGGAGTCGATCCTCGGCGTGAAAGACGAGCCGGTGAAGGGAAAAGAGGTTCCTCTGGAATGGACTGAGACATCTGGGGGACTCTTGGAATGGTGGCACGACCCTGGAGTTCCTCTCGCCGTTCCTGTTGAGAGGGCCTCCTCTTGAGATGCGACGGGAACGCCGGGAACTCTTTCCCGACGAAGCAGGGAAAGGATCCCTCATCTCGAGCTACGAGGCGGAAACGGGGCTCCTCTGGATGTGGGCGGGACCCTCGTGATTCCTCTCGAGTGGAGACGGGTATGTCGGGGAACTTCTTGATTTGCACCAAGGGTGTGAAGGACCCTTTCGAAGTTCCAGAGGTGAGGTGTGATCAGCTTCGAGACGCCTCAGCGGAAATGGGCCTCATCTCGCCTGGAGGGGAGAACCTCCTGGATTTTCTCGAGTTGCGGCAGGTCTTCTCGAGTTACGACGGGGACCTCAGGGACCCGCTCTGGTGGCCTCAGGAAAGGCCAGTCCCCATGCGAGTTGCTAGGGGACCTCTCGGGATTCCTCTCCCGTCCATGCCGGGGCCTCAGTCCTTGTGCGGAGTCGGGGCCGGAACCTGAGGATTCCTCTCCAGTGTTGCCATGGATCTTGGGGTGCTTCTGAGTCTCCCCAGGGGAGTCAGGCCTCGTCTCGAGTGGGGGCATGCACGTGCGCTTTCCTCCCAAGCTGCAGCAGTAGTGTCACGCTTCCTGTCACGTGGATCAAGGGATCTGTGGCTTTCCCTCGAGGCTGTCCCTCGAGGCTTTCCCACGAGGCTTTCCCACAGGGCTGTGCCACGTGCCACCTTGGTGTGAGTCGATCCTCGGCGTGAAAGACGAGCCGGTGAAGGGAAAAGAGGTTCCTCTGGAATGGACTGAGACATCTGGGGCACTCTTGGAAAGGTGGCACGACCATGGAGTTCCTCTCGCCGTTCCTGTTGAGAGGGCCTCCTCTTGAGATGCGACGGGAACGCCGGGAACTCTTTCCCGACGAAGCAGGGAAAGGATCCCTCATCTCGAGCTATGAGGCGGAAACGGGGCTCCTCTGGATGTTTGCGGGACCCTCGTGATTCCTCTCGAGTGGATACGGGTAAGTCGGGGAACTTCTTGATTTGCACCAAGGGTGTGAAGGAGCCTTTCGAAGTTCCAGAGGTGAGGTGTGATCAGCCTCGAGACGCCTCAGCGGAAATGGGCCTCATCTCGCCTGGAGGGGAGAACCTCCTGGATTTTCTCGAGTTGCGGCAGGTCTTCTCGAGTTACGACGGGGACCTCAGGGACCCGCTCTGGTGGCCACAGGAAAGGCCAGTCCCCATGCGAGTTGCTGGGGGACCTCTCGGGATTCCTCTCCCGTCCATACTGGGGCCTCAGTCCTTGTGTGGAGTCGGGGCCGGAACCTGAGGATTCCTCTCCAGTGTTGCCATGGATCTTGGGGTGCTTCTGAGTCTCCCCAGGGGAGTCAGGCCTCGTCTCGAGTTGGGGCATGCACGTGCGCTTTCCTCCCGAGCTGCAGCAGTAGTTTCACGCTTCCTGTCACGTGGATCAAGGGATCTGTGGCTTTCCCTCGAGGCTGTCCCTCGAGGCTTTCCCACGAGGCTTTCCCACAGGGCTGTGCCACGTGCCACCTTGGTGTGAGTCGATACTCGGCGTGAAAGACGAGCCGGTGAAGGGAAAAGAGGTTCCTCTGGAATGGACTGAGACATCTGGGGGACTCTTGGAAAGGTGGCACGACCCTGGAGTTCCTCTCGCCGTTCCTGTTGAGAGGGCCTCCTCTTGAGATGCGACGGGAACGCCGGGAACTCTTTCCCGAGGAAGCAGTGAAAGGATCCCTCATCTCGAGCTACGAGGCGGAAACGGGGCTCCTCTGGATGTGGGCGGGACCCTCGTGTTTCCTGTCGAGTGGAGACGGGTATGTCGGGGAACTTCTTGATTTGCACCAAGGGTGTGAATGACCCTTTCGAAGTTCCAGAGGGGAGGTGTGATCAGCCTCGAGACGCCTCAGCAGAAATGGGCCTCATCTCGCCTGGAGGGGAGAACCTCCTGGGTTTTCTCGAGTTGCGGCAGGTCTTCTCGAGTTACGACGGGGACCTCAGGGACCCGCTCTGGTGGCCTCAGGAAAGGCCAGTCCCCATGCGAGTTGCTAGGGGACCTCTCGGGATTCCTCTCCCGTCCATGCCGGGGCCTCAGTCCTTGTGTGGAGTCGGGGCCGGAACCTGAGGATTCCTCTCCAGTGTTGCCATGGATCTTGGGGGGCTTCTGAGTCTACCCAGGGGAGTCAGGCCTCGTCTCGAGTGGGGGCATGCACGTGCGCTTTTCTCCCGAGCTGCAGCAGTAGTGTCACGCTTCCTGTCACGTGGATCAAGGGATCTGTGGCTTTCCTTCGAGGCTGTCCCTCGAGGCTTTCCCACGAGGATTTCTCACAGGGCTGTGCCACGTGCCACCTTAGTGTGAGTCGATCCTCGGCGTGAAAGACGAGCGGGTGAAGGGAGAAGAGGTTCCTCTGGAATGGACTGAGACATCTGGGGGACTGTTGGAATGGTGGCACGACCCTGGAGTTCCTCTCGCCGTTCCTGTTGAGAGGGCCTCCTCTTGAGATGCGACGGGAACGCCGGGAACTCTTTCCCGACGAAGCAGGGAAAGGATCCCTCATCTCGAGCTAGGAGGCGGAAACGGGGCTCCTCTGGATGTGGACGGGACCCTCGTGTTTCCTCTCGAGTGGATACGGGTATGTCGGGGAACTTCTTGATTTGCACCAAGGGTGTGAAGGACCCTTTCCACGTTCCAGAGGGGAGGTGTGATCAGCCTCGAGACGCCTCAGCGGAAATGGGCCACATCTCGCCTGGAGGGGAGAAACTCCTGGATTTTCTCGAGTTGCGGCAGGTCTTCTCGAGTTACGACGGGGACCTCAGGGACCCGCTCTGGTGGCCTCAGGAAAGGCCAGTCCCCATGCGAGTTGCTAGGGGACCTCTCGGGATTCCTCTCCCGTCCATACCGGGGCCTCAGTCCTTGTGTGGAGTCGGGCCCGGAACCTGAGGATTCCTCTCCAGTGTTGCCATGGATCTTGGGGTGCTTCTGAGTCTCCCCAGGGGAGTCAGGCCTCGTCTCGAGTGGGGGCATGCACGTGCGCTTTCCTCCCGAGCTGCAGCAGTCGTGTCACGCTTCCTGTCACGTGGATCAAGGGATCTGTGGCTTTCCCTCGAGGCTGTCCCTCGAGGCTTTCCCACGAGGCTTTCCCACAGGGCTGTGCCACGTGCCACCTTGGTGGGAGTCGATCCTCGGCGTGAAAGACGAGCCGGTGAAGGGAAAAGAGGTTCCTCTGGAATGGACTGAGACATCTGGGGGACTCTTGGAATGGTGGCACGACCCTGGAGTTCCTCTCGCCGTTCCTGTTGAGAGGGCCTCCTCTTGAGATGCGACGGGAACGCCGGGAACTCTTTCCCGACGAAGCAGGGAAAGGATCCCTCATCTCGAGCTACGAGGCGGAAACGGGGCTCCTCTGGATGTGGGCGGGACCCTCGTGATTCCTCTCGAGTGGAGACGGGTATGTCGGGGAACTTCTTGATTTGCACCAAGGGTGTGAAGGACCCTTTCGAAGTTCCAGAGGTGAGGTGTGATCAGCTTCGAGACGCCTCAGCGGAAATGGGCCTCATCTCGCCTGGAGGGGAGAACCTCCTGGATTTTCTCGAGTTGCGGCAGGTCTTCTCGAGTTACGACGGGGACCTCAGGGACCCGCTCTGGTGGCCTCAGGAAAGGCCAGTCCCCATGCGAGTTGCTAGGGGACCTCTCGGGATTCCTCTCCCGTCCATGCCGGGGCCTCAGTCCTTGTGCGGAGTCGGGGCCGGAACCTGAGGATTCCTCTCCAGTGTTGCCATGGATCTTGGGGTGCTTCTGAGTCTCCCCAGGGGAGTCAGGCCTCGTCTCGAGTGGGGGCATGCACGTGCGCTTTCCTCCCAAGCTGCAGCAGTAGTGTCACGCTTCCTGTCACGTGGATCAAGGGATCTGTGGCTTTCCCTCGAGGCTGTCCCTCGAGGCTTTCCCACGAGGCTTTCCCACAGGGCTGTGCCACGTGCCACCTTGGTGTGAGTCGATCCTCGGCGTGAAAGACGAGCCGGTGAAGGGAAAAGAGGTTCCTCTGGAATGGACTGAGACATCTGGGGCACTCTTGGAAAGGTGGCACGACCATGGAGTTCCTCTCGCCGTTCCTGTTGAGAGGGCCTCCTCTTGAGATGCGACGGGAACGCCGGGAACTCTTTCCCGACGAAGCAGGGAAAGGATCCCTCATCTCGAGCTATGAGGCGGAAACGGGGCTCCTCTGGATGTTTGCGGGACCCTCGTGATTCCTCTCGAGTGGATACGGGTAAGTCGGGGAACTTCTTGATTTGCACCAAGGGTGTGAAGGAGCCTTTCGAAGTTCCAGAGGTGAGGTGTGATCAGCCTCGAGACGCCTCAGCGGAAATGGGCCTCATCTCGCCTGGAGGGGAGAACCTCCTGGATTTTCTCGAGTTGCGGCAGGTCTTCTCGAGTTACGACGGGGACCTCAGGGACCCGCTCTGGTGGCCACAGGAAAGGCCAGTCCCCATGCGAGTTGCTGGGGGACCTCTCGGGATTCCTCTCCCGTCCATACCGGGGCCTCAGTCCTTGTGTGGAGTCGGGGCCGGAACCTGAGGATTCCTCTCCAGTGTTGCCATGGATCTTGGGGTGCTTCTGAGTCTCCCCAGGGGAGTCAGGCCTCGTCTCGAGTTGGGGCATGCACGTGCGCTTTCCTCCCGAGCTGCAGCAGTAGTTTCACGCTTCCTGTCACGTGGATCAAGGGATCTGTGGCTTTCCCTCGAGGCTGTCCCTCGAGGCTTTCCCACGAGGCTTTCCCACAGGGCTGTGCCACGTGCCACCTTGGTGTGAGTCGATACTCGGCGTGAAAGACGAGCCGGTGAAGGGAAAAGAGGTTCCTCTGGAATGGACTGAGACATCTGGGGGACTCTTGGAAAGGTGGCACGACCCTGGAGTTCCTCTCGCCGTTCCTGTTGAGAGGGCCTCCTCTTGAGATGCGACGGGAACGCCGGGAACTCTTTCCCGAGGAAGCAGTGAAAGGATCCCTCATCTCGAGCTACGAGGCGGAAACGGGGCTCCTCTGGATGTGGGCGGGACCCTCGTGTTTCCTGTCGAGTGGAGACGGGTATGTCGGGGAACTTCTTGATTTGCACCAAGGGTGTGAATGACCCTTTCGAAGTTCCAGAGGGGAGGTGTGATCAGCCTCGAGACGCCTCAGCAGAAATGGGCCTCATCTCGCCTGGAGGGGAGAACCTCCTGGGTTTTCTCGAGTTGCGGCAGGTCTTCTCGAGTTACGACGGGGACCTCAGGGACCCGCTCTGGTGGCCTCAGGAAAGGCCAGTCCCCATGCGAGTTGCTAGGGGACCTCTCGGGATTCCTCTCCCGTCCATGCCGGGGCCTCAGTCCTTGTGTGGAGTCGGGGCCGGAACCTGAGGATTCCTCTCCAGTGTTGCCATGGATCTTGGGGGGCTTCTGAGTCTACCCAGGGGAGTCAGGCCTCGTCTCGAGTGGGGGCATGCACGTGCGCTTTTCTCCCGAGCTGCAGCAGTAGTGTCACGCTTCCTGTCACGTGGATCAAGGGATCTGTGGCTTTCCTTCGAGGCTGTCCCTCGAGGCTTTCCCACGAGGATTTCTCACAGGGCTGTGCCACGTGCCACCTTAGTGTGAGTCGATCCTCGGCGTGAAAGACGAGCGGGTGAAGGGAGAAGAGGTTCCTCTGGAATGGACTGAGACATCTGGGGGACTGTTGGAATGGTGGCACGACCCTGGAGTTCCTCTCGCCGTTCCTGTTGAGAGGGCCTCCTCTTGAGATGCGACGGGAACGCCGGGAACTCTTTCCCGACGAAGCAGGGAAAGGATCCCTCATCTCGAGCTAGGAGGCGGAAACGGGGCTCCTCTGGATGTGGACGGGACCCTCGTGTTTCCTCTCGAGTGGATACGGGTATGTCGGGGAACTTCTTGATTTGCACCAAGGGTGTGAAGGACCCTTTCCACGTTCCAGAGGGGAGGTGTGATCAGCCTCGAGACGCCTCAGCGGAAATGGGCCACATCTCGCCTGGAGGGGAGAAACTCCTGGATTTTCTCGAGTTGCGGCAGGTCTTCTCGAGTTACGACGGGGACCTCAGGGACCCGCTCTGGTGGCCTCAGGAAAGGCCAGTCCCCATGCGAGTTGCTAGGGGACCTCTCGGGATTCCTCTCCCGTCCATACCGGGGCCTCAGTCCTTGTGTGGAGTCGGGCCCGGAACCTGAGGATTCCTCTCCAGTGTTGCCATGGATCTTGGGGTGCTTCTGAGTCTCCCCAGGGGAGTCAGGCCTCGTCTCGAGTGGGGGCATGCACGTGCGCTTTCCTCCCGAGCTGCAGCAGTCGTGTCACGCTTCCTGTCACGTGGATCAAGGGATCTGTGGCTTTCCCTCGAGGCTGTCCCTCGAGGCTTTCCCACGAGGCTTTCCCACAGGGCTGTGCCACGTGCCACCTTGGTGGGAGTCGATCCTCGGCGTGAAAGACGAGCCGGTGAAGGGAAAAGAGGTTCCTCTGGAATGGACTGAGACATCTGGGGGACTCTTGGAATGGTGGCACGACCCTGGAGTTCCTCTCGCCGTTCCTGTTGAGAGGGCCTCCTCTTGAGATGCGACGGGAACGCCGGGAACTCTTTCCCGACGAAGCAGGGAAAGGATCCCTCATCTCGAGCTACGAGGCGGAAACGGGGCTCCTCTGGATGTGGGCGGGACCCTCGTGATTCCTCTCGAGTGGAGACGGGTATGTCGGGGAACTTCTTGATTTGCACCAAGGGTGTGAAGGACCCTTTCGAAGTTCCAGAGGTGAGGTGTGATCAGCTTCGAGACGCCTCAGCGGAAATGGGCCTCATCTCGCCTGGAGGGGAGAACCTCCTGGATTTTCTCGAGTTGCGGCAGGTCTTCTCGAGTTACGACGGGGACCTCAGGGACCCGCTCTGGTGGCCTCAGGAAAGGCCAGTCCCCATGCGAGTTGCTAGGGGACCTCTCGGGATTCCTCTCCCGTCCATGCCGGGGCCTCAGTCCTTGTGCGGAGTCGGGGCCGGAACCTGAGGATTCCTCTCCAGTGTTGCCATGGATCTTGGGGTGCTTCTGAGTCTCCCCAGGGGAGTCAGGCCTCGTCTCGAGTGGGGGCATGCACGTGCGCTTTCCTCCCAAGCTGCAGCAGTAGTGTCACGCTTCCTGTCACGTGGATCAAGGGATCTGTGGCTTTCCCTCGAGGCTGTCCCTCGAGGCTTTCCCACGAGGCTTTCCCACAGGGCTGTGCCACGTGCCACCTTGGTGTGAGTCGATCCTCGGCGTGAAAGACGAGCCGGTGAAGGGAAAAGAGGTTCCTCTGGAATGGACTGAGACATCTGGGGCACTCTTGGAAAGGTGGCACGACCATGGAGTTCCTCTCGCCGTTCCTGTTGAGAGGGCCTCCTCTTGAGATGCGACGGGAACGCCGGGAACTCTTTCCCGACGAAGCAGGGAAAGGATCCCTCATCTCGAGCTATGAGGCGGAAACGGGGCTCCTCTGGATGTTTGCGGGACCCTCGTGATTCCTCTCGAGTGGATACGGGTAAGTCGGGGAACTTCTTGATTTGCACCAAGGGTGTGAAGGAGCCTTTCGAAGTTCCAGAGGTGAGGTGTGATCAGCCTCGAGACGCCTCAGCGGAAATGGGCCTCATCTCGCCTGGAGGGGAGAACCTCCTGGATTTTCTCGAGTTGCGGCAGGTCTTCTCGAGTTACGACGGGGACCTCAGGGACCCGCTCTGGTGGCCACAGGAAAGGCCAGTCCCCATGCGAGTTGCTGGGGGACCTCTCGGGATTCCTCTCCCGTCCATACCGGGGCCTCAGTCCTTGTGTGGAGTCGGGGCCGGAACCTGAGGATTCCTCTCCAGTGTTGCCATGGATCTTGGGGTGCTTCTGAGTCTCCCCAGGGGAGTCAGGCCTCGTCTCGAGTTGGGGCATGCACGTGCGCTTTCCTCCCGAGCTGCAGCAGTAGTTTCACGCTTCCTGTCACGTGGATCAAGGGATCTGTGGCTTTCCCTCGAGGCTGTCCCTCGAGGCTTTCCCACGAGGCTTTCCCACAGGGCTGTGCCACGTGCCACCTTGGTGTGAGTCGATACTCGGCGTGAAAGACGAGCCGGTGAAGGGAAAAGAGGTTCCTCTGGAATGGACTGAGACATCTGGGGGACTCTTGGAAAGGTGGCACGACCCTGGAGTTCCTCTCGCCGTTCCTGTTGAGAGGGCCTCCTCTTGAGATGCGACGGGAACGCCGGGAACTCTTTCCCGAGGAAGCAGTGAAAGGATCCCTCATCTCGAGCTACGAGGCGGAAACGGGGCTCCTCTGGATGTGGGCGAGATCCTCGTGATTCCTCTCGAGTGGAGACGGGTATGTCGGGGAACTTCTTGATTTGCACCAAGGGTGTGAATGACCCTTTCGAAGTTCCAGAGGGGAGGTGTGATCAGCCTCGAGACGCCTCAGCAGAAATGGGCCTCATCTCGCCTGGAGGGGAGAACCTCCTGGATTTTCTCGAGTTGCGGCAGGTCTTCTCGAGTTACGACGGGGACCTCAGGGACCCGCTCTGGTGGCCTCAGGAAAGGCCAGTCCCCATGCGAGTTGCTAGGGGACCTCTCGGGATTCCTCTCCCGTCCATGCCGGGGCCTCAGTCCTTGTGTGGAGTCGGGGCCGGAACCTGAGGATTCCTCTCCAGTGTTGCCATGGATCTTGGGGGGCTTCTGAGTCTCCCCAGGGGAGTCAGGCCTCGTCTCGAGTGGGGGCATGCACGTGCGCTTTTCTCCCGAGCTGCAGCAGTAGTGTCACGCTTCCTGTCACGTGGATCAAGGGATCTGTGGCTTTCCTTCGAGGCTGTCCCTCGAGGCTTTCCCACGAGGATTTCTCACAGGGCTGTGCCACGTGCCACCTTAGTGTGAGTCGATCCTCGGCGTGAAAGACGAGCGGGTGAAGGGAGAAGAGGTTCCTCTGGAATGGACTGAGACATCTGGGGGACTGTTGGAATGGTGGCACGACCCTGGAGTTCCTCTCGCCGTTCCTGTTGAGAGGGCCTCCTCTTGAGATGCGACGGGAACGTCGGGAACTCTTTCCCGACGAAGCAGGGAAAGGATCCCTCATCTCGAGCTACGAGGCGGAAACGGGGCTCCTCTGGATGTGGACGGGACCCTCGTGTTTCCTCTCGAGTGGATACGGGTATGTCGGGGAACTTCTTGATTTGCACCAAGGGTGTGAAGGACCCTTTCCACGTTCCAGAGGTGAGGTGTGATCAGCCTCGAGACGCCTCAGCGGAAATGGGCCTCATCTCGCCTGGAGGGGAGAACCTCCTGGATTTTCTCGAGTTGCGGCAGGTCTTCTCGAGTTACGACGGGGACCTCAGGGACCCGCTCTGGTGGCCTCAGGAAAGGCCAGTCCCCATGCGAGTTGCTAGGGGACCTCTCGGGATTCCTCTCCCGTCCATGCCGGGGCCTCAGTCCTTGTGCGGAGTCGGGGCCGGAACCTGAGGATTCCTCTCCAGTGTTGCCATGGATCTTGGGGTGCTTCTGAGTCTCCCCAGGGGAGTCAGGCCTCGTTTCGAGTGGGGGCATGCACGTGTGCTTTCCTCCCGAGCTGCAGCAGTAGTGTCACGCTTCCTGTCACGTGGATCAAGGATCTGTGGCTTTCCCTCGAGGCTGTCCCTCGAGGCTTTCCCACGAGGCTTTCCCACAGGGCTGTGCCACGTGCCACCTTGGTGTGAGTCGATCCTCGGCGTGAAAGACGAGACGGTGAAGGGAAAAGAGGTTCCTCTGGAATGGACTGAGACATCTGGGGGACTCTTGGAAAGGTGGCACGACCCTGGAGTTCCTCTCGCCGTTCCTGTTGAGAGGGCCTCCTCTTGAGATGCGACGGGAATGCCGGGAACTCTTTCCCGACGAAGCAGGGACAGGATCCCTCATCTCGAGCTACGAGGCGGAAACGGGGCTCCTCTGGATGTGGGCGGGACCCTCGTGATTCCTCTCGAGTGGAGACGGGTATGTCGGGGAACTTCTTGATTTGCAGCAATGTTTGAAGGAGCCTTTCGAAGTTCCAGAGGTGAGGTGTGATCCGCCTCGTGACACCTCAGCAGAAATGGGCCTCATCTCGCCTGGATGGGAGAACCTCCTGGATTTTCTCGAGTTGCGGCAGCTCTTCTCGAGTTACGACGGGGACCTCAGGGACCCGCTCTGGTGGCCTCAGGAAAGGCCAGTCCCCATGCGAGTTGCTAGGGGACCTCTCGGGATTCCTCTCCCGTCCATGCCGGGGCCTCAGTCCTTGTGTGGAGTCGGGGCCGGAACCTGAGGATTCCTCTCCAGTGTTGCCATGGATCTTGGGGTGATTCTGAGTATCCCCAGGGGAGTCAGGCCTCGTCTCGAGTGGGGGCATGCACGTGCACTTTCCTCCCGAGCTACAGCAGTATTGTCACGCTTCCTGTCACGTGGATCAAGGGATCTGTGGCTTTCCCTCGAGGCTGTCCCTCGAGGCTTTCCCACGAGGCTTTCCCACAGGGCTGTGCCACGTGCCACCTTGGTGTGAGTCGATCCTCGGCGTGAAAGACGAGCCGGTGAAGGGAAAAGAGGTTCCTCTGGAATGGACTGAGACATCTGGGGGACTCTTGGAAAGGTGGCACGACCCTGGAGTTCCTCTCACCATTCCTGTTGAGAGGGCCTCCTCTTGAGATGCGACGGGAACGCCGGGAACTCTTTCCCGACGAAGCAGGGAAAGGATCCCTCATCTCGAGCTACGAGGCGGAAACGGGGCTCCTCTGGATGTGGGCGGGACCCTCGTGATTCCTCTCGAGTGGAGACGGGTATGTCGGGGAACTTCTTGATTTGCACCAAGGGTGTGAAGGACCCTTTCGAAGTTCCAGAGGTGAGGTGTGATCAGCCTCGAGAAGCCTCAGCGGAAATGGGCCTCATCTCGCCTGGAGGGGAGAACCTGCTGGATTTTCTCGAGTTGCGGCAGGTCTTCTCGAGTTACGACGGGGACCTCAGGGACCCGCTCTGGTGGCCTCAGGAAAGGCCAGTCCCCATACGAGTTTCTAGGGGACCTCTCGGGATTCCTCTCCCGTCCATGCCGGGGCCTCAGTCCTTGTGTGGAGTCGGGCCCGGAACCTGAGGATTCCTCTCCAGTGTTGCCATGGATCTTGGGGTGCTTCTGAGTCTCCTCAGGGGAGTCAGGCCTCGTCTCGAGTGGGGGCATGCACGTGCGCTTTCCTCCCGAGCTGCAGCAGTAGTGTCACGCTTCCTGTCACGTGGATCAAGGGATCTGTGGCTTTCCCTCGATGCTGTCCCTGGAGGCTTTCCCACGAGGCTTTCCCACAGGGCTGTGCCACGTGCCACCTTGGTGTGAGTCGATCCTCGGCGTGAAAGACGAGCCGGTGAAGGGAAAAGAGGTTCCTCTGGAATGGACTGAGACATCTGGGGCACTCTTGGAAAGGTGGCACGACCATGGAGTTCCTCTCGCCGTTCTTGTTGAGAGGGCCTCCTCTTGAGATGCGACGGGAACGCCGGGAACTCTTTCCCGACGAAGCAGGGACAGGATCCCTCATCTCGAGCTACGAGGCGGAAACGGGGCTCCTCTGGGTGTGGGCGGGACCCTCGTGATTCCTCTCGAGTGGAGACGGGTATGTCGGGGAACTTCTTGATTTGCACCAAGGGTGTGAAGGACCCTTTCGAAGTTCCAGAGGTGAGGTGTGATCAGCCTCGAGACGCCTCAGCGGAAATGGGCCTCATCTCGCCTGGAGGGGAGAACCTCCTGGATTTTCTCGAGTTGCGGCAGGTCTTCTCGAGTTACGACGGGGACCTCAGGGACCCGCTCTGGTGGCCTCAGGAAAGGCCAGTCCCCATGCGAGTTGCTAGGGGACCTCTCGGGATTCCTCTCCCGTCCATGCCGGGGCCTCAGTCCTTGTGTGGAGTCGGGCCCGGAACCTGAGGATTCCTCTCCAGTGTTGCCATGGATCTTGGGGTGCTTCTGAGTCTCCCCAGGGGAGTCAGGCCTCGTCTCGAGTGG
Source organism: Budorcas taxicolor (assembly GCF_023091745.1). NCBI lineage: Eukaryota > Metazoa > Chordata > Mammalia > Artiodactyla > Bovidae > Budorcas > Budorcas taxicolor. The sequence goes on from NW_026292001.1 coordinate 49,185, forward strand.
GGGCATGCACGTGCGCTTTCCTCCCGAGCTGCAGCAGTAGTGTCACGCTTCCTGTCACGTGAATCAAGGGATCTGTGGCAATCCCTCGAGGCTGTCCCTCGAGGCTTTCCCACGAGGCTTTCCCACAGGGCTGTGCCACGTGCCACCTTGGTGTGAGTCGATCCTCGGCGTGAAAGACGAGCCGGTGAAGGGAAAAGAGGTTCCTCTGGAATGGACTGAGACATCTGGGGACTCTTGGAATGGTGGCACGACCCTGGAGTTCCTCTCGCCGTTCCTGTTGAGAGGGCCTCCTCTTGAGATGCGACGGGAACGCCGGGAACTCTTTCCCGACGAAGCAGGGAAAGGATCCCTCATCTCGAGCTACGAGGCGGAAACGGGGCTCCTCTGGATGTTTGCGGGACCCTCGTGATTCCTCTCGAGTGGATACGGGTAAGTCGGGGAACTTCTTGATTTGCAGCAAGGGTGTGAAGGAGCCTTTCAAAGTTCCAGAGGTGAGGTGTGATCAGCCTCGAGACGCCTCAGCGGAAATGGGCCTCATCTCGCCTGGATGGGAGAACCTCCTGGATTTTATCGAGTTGCGGCAGGTCTTCTCGAGTTACGATGGGGACCTCAGGGACCCGCTCTGGTGGCCTCAGGAAAGGCCAGTCCCCATGCGAGTTGCTAGGGGACCTCTCGGGATTCCTCTCCCGTCCATGCCGGGGCCTCAGTCCTTGTGTGGAGTCGGGCCCGGAACCTGAGGATTCCTCTCCAGTGTTGCCATGGATCTTGGGGTGCTTCTGAGTCTCCCCAGGGGAGTCAGGCCTCGTCTCGAGTGGGGGCATGCACGTGCGCTTTCCTCCCGAGCTGCAGCAGTAGTGTCACGCTTCCTGTCACGTGGATCAAGGGATCTGTGGCTTTCCCTCGAGGCTGTCCCTCGAGGCTTTCCCACGAGGCTTTCCCACAGGGCTGTGCCACGTGCCACCTTGGTGGGAGTCGATACTCGGCGTGAAAGACGAGCCGGTGAAGGGAAAAGAGGTTCCTCTGGAATGGACTGAGACATCTGGGGGACTCTTGGAATGGTGGCACGACCCTGGAGTTCCTCTCGCCGTTCCTGTTGAGAGGGCCTCCTCTTGAGATGCGACGGGAACGCCGGGCACTCTTTCCCGATGAAGCAGGGAAAGGATCCCTCATCTCGAGCTACGAGGCGGAAACGGGGCTCCTCTGGATGTGGGCGGGACCCTCGTGATTCCTCTCGAGTGTAGACGGGTATGTCGGGGAACTTCTTGATTTGCACCAAGGGTGTGAAGGACCCTTTCGAAGTTCCAGAGGGGAGGTGTGATCAGCCTCGAGACGCCTCAGCGGAAATGGGCCTCATCTCGCCTGGAGGGGAGAACCTCCTGGATTTTCTCGAGTTGCGGCAGCTCTTCTCGAGTTACGACGGGGACCTCAGGGACCCGCTCTGGTGGCCTCAGGAAAGGCCAGTCCCCATGCGAGTTGCTAGGGGACCTCTCGGGATTCCTCTCCCGTCCATGCCGGGGCTTCAGTCCTTGTGTGGAGTCGGGGCCGAAACCTGAGGATTCCTCTCCAGTGTTGCCATGGATCTTGGGGTGATTCTGAGTATCCCCAGGGGAGTCAGGCCTCGTCTCGAGTGGGGCCATGCACGTGCGCTTTCCTCCCGAGCTGCAGCAGTAGTGTCACGCTTCCTGTCACGTGGATCAAGGGATCTGTGGCTTTCCCTCGAGGCTGTCCCTCGAGGCTTTCCCACGAGGCTTTCCCACAGGGCTGTGCCACGTGCCACCTTGGTGTGAGTCGATCCTCGGCGTGAAAGACGAGCCGGTGAAGGGAAAAGAGGTTCCTCTGGAATGGACTGAGACATCTGTGGGACTCTTGGAAAGGTGGCACGACCCTGGAGTTCCTCTCGCCGTTCCTGTTGAGAGGGCCTCCTCTTGAGATGCGACGGGAACGCCGGGAACTCTTTCCCGACGAAGCAGGGAAAGGATCCCTCATCTCGAGCTACGAGGCGGAAACGGGGCTCCTCTGGATGTGGGCGGGACCTTCGTGATTCCTCTCGAGTGGAGACGGGTATGTCGGAGAACTTCTTGATTTGCACCAAGGGTGTGAAGGAGCCTTTCGAAGTTCCAGAGGTGAGGTGTGATCAGCCTCGAGACGCCTCAGCGGAAATGGGCCTCATCTCGCCTGGAGGGGAGAACCTCCTGGATTTACTCGAGTTGCGGCAGGTCTTCTCGAGTTACGACGGGGACCTCAGGGACCCGCTCTGGTGGCCTCAGGAAAGGCCAGTCCCCATGCGAGTTGCTAGGTGACCTCTTGGGATTCCTCTCCCGTCCATGCCGGGGCCTCAGTCCTTGTGCGGAGTCGGGGCCGGAACCTGAGGATTCCTCTCCAGTGTTGCCATGGATCTTGGGGTGCTTCTGAGTCTCCCCAGGGGAGTCAGGCCTCGTCTCGAGTGGGGGCATGCACGTGCGCTTTCCTCCCGAGCTGCAGCAGTAGTGTCACGCTTCCTGTCACGTGGATCAAGGGATCTGTGGCTTTCCCTCGAGGCTGTCCCTCGAGGCTTTCCCACGAGGCTTTCCCACAGGGCTGTGCCACGTGCCACCTTGGTGGGAGTCGATCCTCGGCGTGAAAGACGAGCCGGTGAAGGGAAAAGAGGTTCCTCTGGAATGGACTGAGACATCTGGGGGACTCTTGGAATGGTGGCACGACCCTGGAGTTCCTCTCGCCGTTCCTGTTGAGAGGGCCTCCTCTTGAGATGCGACGGGAACGCCGGGCACTCTTTCCCGACGAAGCAGGGAAAGGATCCCTCGTCTCGAGCTACGAGGCGGAAACGGGGCTCCTCTGGATGTGGGCGGGACCCTCGTGATTCCTCTAGAGTGGAGACGGGTATGTCGGGGAACTTCTTGATTTGCAGCAATGGTGTGAAGGAGCCTTTCGAAGTTCCAGAGGTGAGGTGTGATCCGCCTCGTGACACCTCAGCAGAAATGGGCCTGATCTCGCCTGGAGTGGAGAACCTCCTGGATTTTCTCGAGTTTCGGCAGCTCTTCTCGAGTTACGACGGGGACCTCAGGGACCCGCTCTGGTGGCCTCAGGAAAGGCCAGTCCCCATGCGAGTTGCTAGGGGACCTCTCGGGATTCCTCTCCCGTCCATGCCGGGGCCTCAGTCCTTGTGTGGAGTCGGGGCCGGAACCTGAGGATTCCTCTCCAGTGTTGCCATGGATCTTGGGGTGATTCTGAGTATCCCCAGGGGAGTCAGGCCTCGTCTCGAGTGGGGCCATGCACGTGCGCTTTCCTCCCGAGCTGCAGCAGTAGTGTCACGCTTCCTGTCACGTGGATCAAGGGATCTGTGGCTTTCCCTCGAGGCTGTCCCTCGAGGCTTTCCCACGAGGCTTTCCCACAGGGCTGTGCCACGTGCCACCTTGGTGTGAGTCGATCCTCGGCGTGAAAGACGAGCCGGTGAAGGGAAAAGAGGTTCCTCTGGAATGGACTGAGACATCTACGGGACTCTTGGAAAGGTGGCACGACCCTGGAGTTCCTCTCGCCGTTCCTGTTGAGAGGGCCTCCTCTTGAGATGCGACGGGAACGCCGGGAACTCTTTCCCGACGAAGCAGGGAAAGGATCCCTCATCTCGAGCTACGAGGCGGAAACGGGGCTCCTCTGGATGTGGGCGGGACCCTCGTGATTCCTCTCGAGTGGAGACGGGTATGTCGGGGAACTTCTTGATTTGCACCAAGGGTGTGAAGGACCCTTTCGAAGTTCCAGAGGTGAGGTGTGATCAGCCTCGAGACGCCTCAGCGGAAATGGGCCTCATCTCGCCTGGAGGGGAGAACCTCCTGGATTTTCTCGAGTTGCGGCAGGTCTTCTCGAGTTACGACGGGGACCTCAGGGACCCGCTCTGGTGGCCTCAGGAAAGGCCAGTCCCCATGCGAGTTGCTAGGGGACCTCTCGGGATTCCTCTCCCGTCCATGCCGGGGCATCAGTCCTTGTGCGGAGTCGGGGCCGGAACCTGAGGATTCCTCTCCAGTATTGCCATGGATCTTGGGGTGCTTCTGAGTCTCCCCAGGGGAGTCAGGCCTCGTCTCGAGTGGGGGCATGCACGTGCGCTTTCCTCCAAAGGTGCAGCAGTAGTGTCACGCTTCCTGTCACGTGGATCAAGGGATCTGTGGCTTTCCCTCGAGCCTGTCCCTCGAGGCTTTCCCACGAGGCTTTCCCACAGGGCTGTGCCACGTGCCCCCTTGGTGTGAGTCGATCCTCGGCGTGAAAGACGAGCCGGTGAAGGGAAAAGAGGTTCCTCTGGAATGGACTGAGACATCTGGGGGACTCTTGGAAAGGTGGCACGACCCTGGAGTTCCTCTCGCCGTTCCTGTTGAGAGGGCCTCCTCTTGAGATGCGACGGGAATGCCGGGAACTCTTTCCCGACGAAGCAGGGACAGGATCCCTCATCTCGAGCAACGAGGCGGAAACGGGGCTCCTCTGGATGTGTGCGGGACCCTCGTGATTCCTCTAGAGTGGAGAGGGGTATGTCGGGGAACTTCTTGATTTGCAGCAATGGTGTGAAGGAGCCTTTCGAAGTTCCAGAGGTGAGGTGTGATCCGCCTCGTGACACCTCAGCAGAAATGGGCCTGATCTCGCCTGGAGTGGAGAACCTCCTGGATTTTCTCGAGTTTCGGCAGCTCTTCTCGAGTTACGACGGGGACCTCATGGACCCGCTCTGGTGGCCTCAGGAAAGGCCAGTCCCCATGCGAGTTGCTAGGGGACCTCTCGGGATTCCTCTCCCGTCCATGCCGGGGCCTCAGTCCTTGTGTGGAGTCGGGGGCCGGAACCTGAGGATTCCTCTCCAGTGTTGCCATGCATCTTGGGGTGATTCTGAGTATCCCCAGGGGAGTCAGGCCTCGTCTCGAGAGGGGCCATGCACGTGCGCTTTCCTCCCGAGCTGCAGCAGTAGTGTCACGCTTCCTGTCACGTGGATCAAGGGATCTGTGGCTTTCCCTCGAGGCTGTCCCTCGAGGCTTTCCCACGAGGCTTTCCCACAGGGCTGTGCCACGTGCCACCTTGGTGTGAGTCGATCCTCGGCGTGAAAGACGAGCCGGTGAAGGGAAAAGAGGTTCCTCTGGAATGGACTGAGACATCTGCGGGACTCTTGGAAAGGTGGCACGACCCTGGAGTTCCTCTCGCCGTTCCTGTTGAGAGGGCCTCCTCTTGAGATGCGACGGGAACGCCGGGAACTCTTTCCCGACGAAGCAGGGAAAGGATCCCTCATCTCGAGCTACGAGGCGGAAACGGGGCTCCTCTGGATGTGGGCGGGGCCCTCGTGATTCCTCTCGAGTGGAGACGGGTATGTCGGGGAACTTCTTGATTTGCACCAAGGGTGTGAAGGACCCTTTCGAAGTTCCAGAGGGGAGGTGTGATCAGCCTCGAGACGCCTCAGCGGAAATGGGCCTCATCTCGCCTGGAGGGGAGAACCTCCTGGATTTTCTCGAGTTGTGGCAGGTCTTCTCGAGTTACGACGGGGACCTCAGGGACCCGCTCTGGTGGCCTCAGAAAAGGCCAGTCCCCATCCAAGTTGCTAGGGGACCTCTCGGGATTCCTCTCCCGTCCATGCCGGGGCCTCAGTCCTTGTGTGGAGTCGGGGCCGGAACCTGAGGATTCCTCTCCAGTGTTGCCATGGATCTTGGGGTGATTCTGAGTCTCTCAAGGGGAGTCAGGCCTCGTCTCAAGTAGGGGCGTGCACCTACTCTTTCCTCCCGAGCTGCAGCAGTAGTGTCACTCTTCCTGACACGTGGATCAAGGGATCTGTGGCTTTCCTTCGAGGCTGTCCCTCGAGGCTTTCACACGAGGCTTTCCCACAGGGTTGTGCCACTTGCCACCTTGGTGTGAGTCGATCCTCGGCGTGAAAGACGAGCCGGTGAAGGGAAAAGAGGTTCCTGTGGAATGGACTGAGACATCTGGGGGACTCTTGGAATGGTGACACGACCCTTGAGTTCCACTCGCCGTTTCTGTTGAGAGGGCCTCCTCTTGAGATGCGACGGGAACGCCGGGCACTCTTTCCCGAAGAAGCAGGGAAAGGATCCCTCATCTCGAGCTACGAGGCGGAAACGGGGCTCCTCTGGATGTGGGCGGGACCCTCGTGATTCCTCTCGAGTGGAGTCGGTTATGTCGGGGAACTTCTTGATTTGCACCAAGGGTGTGAAGGAGCCTTTCGAAGTTCCAGAGGTGAGATGTGATCAGCCTCGAGACGTCTCAGCAGAAATGGGCCTCATCTCGCCTGGAGGGGAGAACCTCCTGGATTTTTTCGAGTTGCGGCAGGTCTTCTCGAGTTACGATGGGGACCTCAGGGACCCGCTCTGGTGGCCTCAGGAAAGGCCAGTCCCCATGCGAGTTGCTAGGGGACCTCTCGGGATTCCTCTCCCGTCCATGCCGGGGCCTCAGTCCTTGTGTGGAGTCGGGGCCGAAACCTGAGGATTCCTCTCCAGTGTTGCCATGGATCTTGGGGTGCTTCTGAGTCTCCCCAGGGGAGTGAGGCCTCGTCTCGAGTGGGGGCATGCATGTGCGCTTTCCTCCCGAGCTGCAGCAGTAGTGTCACGCTTCCTGTCACGTGGATCAAGGGATCTGTGGCTTTCCCTCGAGGCTGTCCCTGGAGACTTTCCCACGAGGCTTTCCCACAGGGCTGTGCCAAGTGCCACCTTGGTGTGAGTCGATCCTCGGCGTGAAAGACGAGCCGGTGAAGGGAAAAGAGGTTCCTCTGGAATGGACTGAGACATCTGGGGGACTCTTGGAATGGTGGCACGACCCTGGAGTTCCTCTCGCCGTTCCTGTTGAGAGGGCCTCCTCTTGAGATGGGACGGGAACGCCGGGCACTCTTTCCCGACGAAGCAGGGAACGGATCCCTCATCTCGAGCTACGAGGCGGAAACGGGGCTCCTCTGGATGTGGGCGGGACCCTCGTGATTCCTCTCGAGTGGAGACGGGTATGTCGGGGAACTTCTTGATTTGCACCAAGGGTGTGAAGTACCCTTTCGAAGTTCCAGAGGGGAGGTGTCATCAGCCTCGAGACGCCTCAGCGGCAATCGGCCTCATCTCGCCTGGAGGGGAGAACCTCCTGGATTTTCTCGAGTTGCGGCAGGTCTTCTCGAGTTACGACGGGGACCTCAGGGACCCGCTCTGGTGGCCTCAGGAAAGGCCAGTCCCCATGCGAGTTGCTAGGGGACCTCTCGGGATTCCTCTCCCGTCCATGCCGGGGCCTCAGTCCTTGTGTGGAGTCGGGCCCGGAACCTGAGGATTCCTCTCCAGTGTTGCCATGGATCTTGGGGTGCTTCTGAGTCTCCCCAGGGGAGTCAGGCCTCGTTTCGAGTGGGGGCATGCACGTGCGCTTTCCTCCCGAGCTGCAGCAGTAGTGTCACGCTTCCTGTCACGTGGATCAAGGGATCTGTGGCTTTCCCTCGAGGCTGTCCCTCGAGGCTTTCCCACGAGGCTTTCCCACAGGGCTGTGCCATGTGCCACCTTGGTGTGAGTCGATCCTCGGCGTGAAAGACGAGCCGGTGAAGGGAAAAGAGTTTCCTCTGGAATGGACTGAGACATCTGGGGGACTCTTGGAATGGTGGCACGACCCTGGAGTTCCTCTCGCCGTTCCTGTTGAGAGGGCCTCCTCTTGAGATGCGACGGGAATGCCGGGAACTCTTTCCCGAAGAAGCAGGGACAGGATCCCTCATCTCGAGCTACGAGGCCGAAACGGGGCTCCTCTGGATGTTGGCGGGACCCTCGTGATTCCTCTCGAGTGGAGACGGGTATGTCGGGGAACTTCTTGATTTGCAGCAAGGGTGTGAAGGAGCCATTCGAAATTCCAGAGGTGAGGTGTGATCCGCCTCGTGACAGCTCAGCAGAAATGGGCCTCATCTCGCCTGGAGCGGAGAACCTCCTGGATTTTCTCGAGTTGCGGCAGGTCTTCTCGAGTTACGACGGGGACCTCAGGGACCCGCTCTGGTGGCCTCAGGAAAGGCCAGTCCCCATGCGAGTTGCTAGGGGACCTTTCGGGATTCCTCTCCCGTCCATGCCGGGGCCTCAGTCCTTGTGTGGAGTCGGGGCCGCAACCTGAGGATTCCTCTCCAGTGTTGCCATGGATCTTGGGGTGCTTCTGAGTCTCCCCAGGGGAGTCAGGCCTCGTCTCGAGTGGGGGCATGCACGTGCGCGTTCCTCCCGAGCTGCAGCAGTAGTGTCACACTTCCTGTCACGTGGATCAAGGGATCTGTGGCTTTCCCTTGAGGCTGTCCCTCGAGGCTTTCCCACGAGGCTTTCCCACAGGGCTGTGCCACGTGCCACCTTGGTGTGAGTCGATCCTCGGCGTGAAAGACGAGCCGGTGAAGGGAAAAGAGGTTCCTCTGGAATGGACTGAGACATCTGGGGGACTCTTGGAAAGGTGGCACGACCCTGGAGTTCCTCTCGCCGTTCCTGTTGAGAGGGCCTCCTCTTGAGATGCGACGGGAACGCTGGGAACTCTTTCCCGACGAAGCAGGGACAGGATCCCTCATCTCGAGCTACGAGGCCGAAACGGGGCTCCTCTGGATGTGGGCGGGACCCTCGTGATTCCTCTCGAGTGGAGACGGCTAGGTCGGGGAACTTCCTGATTTGCAGCAAGGGTGTGAAGGAGCCTTTCGAAGTTCCAGAGGTGAGGTGTGATCAGCCTCGAGACGCCTCAGCGGAAATGGGCCTCATTTCGCCTGGAGGGGAGAACCTCCTGGATTTTCTCGAGTTGCGGCAGGTCTTCTCGAGTTACGACGGGGTCCTCAGGGACCCGCTCTGGTGGCCTCAGGAAAGGCCTGTCCCCATGCGAGTTGCTAGGGGACCTCTCGGGATTCCACTCCCGTCCATGGCGGGGCCTCAGTCCTTGTGTGGAGTCGGGGCCGGAACCTGAGGATTCCTCTCCAGTGTTGCCATGGATCTTGGGGTGCTTCTGAGTCTCCCCAGGGGAGTCAGGCCTCGTCTCGAGTGGGGGCATGCACGTGTGCTTTCCTCCCGAGCTGCAGCAGTAGTGTCACGCTTCCTGTCACTTGGATCAAGGGATCTGTGGCTTTCCCTCGAGGCTGTCCCTCGAGGCTTTCCCACGAGGCTTTCCCACAGGGCTGTGCCACGTGCCACCTTGGTGTGAGTCGATCCTCGGCGTGAAAGACGAGCCGGTGAAGGGAAAAGAGGTTCCTCTGGAATGGACTGAGACATCTGGGGGACTCTTGGAAAGGTGGCACGACCCTGGAGTTCCTCTCGCCGTTCCTGTTGAGAGGGCCTCCTCTTGAGATGCGACGGGAACGCCGGGAACTCTTTCCCGACGAAGCAGGGACAGGATCCCTCATCTCGAGCTACGAGGCCGAAACGGGGCTCCTCTGGATGTGGGTGGGACCCTCGTGATTCCTCTCGAGTGGAGACGGGTATGTCGGGGAACTTCTTGATTTGCACCAAGGGTGTGAAGGAGCCTTTCGAAGTTCCAGAGGTGAGGTGTGATCCGCCTCGTGACACCTCAGCAGAAATGGGCCTCATCTCGCCTGGAGGGGAGAACCTCCTGGATTTTCTCGAGTTGCGGCAGCTCTTCTCGAGTTACGACGGGGACCTCAGGGACCCGCTCTGGTGGCCTCAGGAAAGGCCAGTCCCCATGCGAGGTACTAGGGGACCTCTCGGGATTCCTTTCCCGTCCATGCCGGGGCCTCAGTCCTTGTGTGGAGTCGGGGCCGGTACCTGAGGATTCCTCTCCAGTGTTGCCATGGATCTTGGGGTGCTTCTGAGTCTCCCCAGGGGAGTCAGGCCTCGTCTCGAGTGGGGGCATGCACGTGCGCTTTCCTCCCGAGCTGCAGCACTAGTGTCACGCTTCCTGTCACGTGGATCAAGGGATCTGTGGCTTTCCCTCGAGGCTGTCCCTCGAGGCTTTCCCACGAGGCTTTCCCACAGGGCTGTGCCACGTGCCACCTTGGTGTGAGTCAATCCTCGGCGTGAAAGACGAGCCGGTGAAGGGAAAAGAGGTTCCTCTGGAATGGACTGAGACATCTGGGGGACTCTTGGAATGGTGGCATGACCCTAGAGTTCCTCTCGCCGTTCCTGTTGAGAGGGCCTCCTCTTGAGATGCGACGGGAACGCCGGGAACTCTTTCCCGACGAAGCAGGGAAAGGATCCCTCATCTCGAGCTACTAGGCGGAAACGGGGATCCTCTGGATGTGGGCGGGACCCTCGTGATTCCTCTCGAGTGGAGACGGGTATGTCGGGGAACTTCTTGATTTGCACCAAGGGTGTGAAGGACCCTTTCGAAGTTCCAGAGGTGAGGTGTGATCAGCCTCGAGACGCCTCAGCGGAAATGGGCCTCATCTCGCCTGGAGGGGAGAACCTCCTGGATTTTCTCGAGTTGCGGCAGGTCTTCTCGAGTTACGACGGGGACCTCAGGGACCCGCTCCGGTGGCCTCAGGAAAGGCCAGTCCCCATGCGAGTTGCTAGGGGACCTCTCGGGATTCCTCTCCCGTCCATGCCGGGGCCTCAGTCCTTGTGTGGAGTCGGGCCCGGAACCTGAGGATTCCTCTCCAGTGTTGCCATGGATCTTGGGGTGCTTCTGAGTCTCCCCAGGGGAGTCAGGCCTCGTCTCGAGTGGGAGCATGCACGTGCGCTTTCCTCCCGAGCTGCAGCAGTAGTGTCACGCTTTCTGTCACGTGGATCAAGGGATCTGTGGCTTTCCCTCGAGGCTGTCCCTCGAGGCTTTCCCACGAGGCTGTCCCACAGGGCTGTGCCACGTGCCACCTTGGTGTGAGTCGATCCTCGGCGTGAAAGACGAGCCGGTGAAGGGAAAAGAGGTTCCTCTGGAATGGACTGAGACATCTGGGGGACGCTTGGAAAGGTGGCACGACCCTGGCGTTCCTCTCGCCATTCCTGTTGAGAGGGCCTCCTCTTGAGATGCGACGGGAATGCCGGGAACTCTTTCCCGACGAAGCAGGGACAGGATCCCTCATCTCGAGCTACGAGGCCGAAACGGGGCTCCTCTGGATGTGGGCGGGACCCTCGTGATTCCTCTCGAGTGGAGACGGGTATGTCGGGGAACTTCTTGATTTGCAGCAATGGTGAGAAGGAGCCTTTCGAAGTTCCAGAGGTGAGGTGTGATCCGCCTCGTGACACCTCAGCGGAAATGGGCCTCATCTCGCCTGGAGGGGAGAACCTCCTGGATTTTCTCGAGTTGTGGCAGCTCTTCTCGAGTTACGACGGGGACCTCAGGGACACGCTCTGGTGGCCTCAGGAAAGGCCAGTCCCCATGCGAGTTGCTAGGGGACCTCTCGGGATTCCTCTACCGTCCATGCTGGGGCCTCAGTCCTTGTGTGGAGTCGGGGCCGGAACCTGAGGATTCCTCTCCAGTGTTGCCATGGATCTTGGGGTGCTTCTGAGTATCCCCAGGGGAGTCAGGCCTCGTCTCGAGTGGGGGCATGCACGTGCGCTTTCCTCCCGAGCTGCAGCAGTAGTGTCACGCTTCCTGTCACGTGGATCAAGGGATCTGTGGCTTTCCCTCGAGGCTGTCCCTCGAGGCTTTCCCACGAGGCTTTCCCACAGGGCTGTGCCACGTGCCACCTTGGTGTGAGTCGATCCTCGGCGTGAAAGACGAGCCGGTGAAGGGAAAAGAGGTTCCTCTGGAATGGACTGAGACATCTGGGGCACTCTTGGAAAGGTGGCACGACCCTGGAGTTCCTCTCGCCGTTCCTGTTGAGAGGGCCTCCTCTTGAGATGCGACGGGAACGCCGGGAACTCTTTCCCGACGAAGCAGGGACAGCATCCCTCATCTCGAGCTACGAGGCCGAAACGGGGCTCCTCTGAATGTGGGCGGGACCCTCGTGATTCCTCTCGAGTGGAGACGGGTATGTCGGGGAACTTCTTGATTTGCAGCAAGGGTGTGAAGAAGCCTTTCGAAGTTCCAGAAGTGAGGTGTTATCCGCCTCGTGACACCTCAGCAGAAATGGGCCTCATCTCGCCTGGAGGGGAGAACCTCCTGGATTTTCTCGAGTTGCGGCAGGTCTTCTCGAGTTATGACGGGGACCTCAGGGACCCGCTCTGGTGGCCTCAGGAAAGGCCAGTCCCCATGCGAGTTGCTAGGGGACCTCTCGGGATTCCTCTCCCGTCCATTCCGGGGCCTCAGTCCTTGTGTGGAGTCGGGCCCGGAACCTGAGGATTCCTCTCCAGTGTTGCCATGGATCTTGGGGTGCTTCTGAGTCTCCCCAGGGGAGTCGGGCCTCGTCTCGGGTGGCGGCATGCACGTGCTCTTTCCTCCCGAGCTGCAGCAGCAGTGTCACGCTTCCTTTCACGTAGATCAAGGGATCTGCGGCTTTCCCTCGAGGCTGTCCCTTGAAGCTTTCCCACGAGGCTTTCCCACAGGGCTGTGCCACGTGCCACCTTGGTGTGAGTCGATCCTCGGCGTTAAAGACGAGCCGGTGAAGGGAAAAGAGGTTCCTCTGGAATGGACTGAGACATCTGCGGGACTCTTGGAATGGTGGCACGACCCTGGAGTTCCTCTCGCCGTTCCTCTTGAGAGGGCCTCAACTTGAGATGCGACGGGAACGCCGGGAACTCTTTCTCGACGAAGCAGGGAAAGGATCCCTCATCTCGAGCTACGAGGCGGAAACGGGGCTCCTCTGGATGTGGGCGGGACCCTCGTGATTCCTCTCGAGTGGAGACGGGTATGTCGGGGAACTTCTTGATTTGCACCAAGGGTGTGAAGGAGCCTTTCGAAGTTCCAGAGGTGAGGTGTGATCCGCCTCGTGACACCTCAGCAGAAATGGGCCTCATCTCGCCTGGAGGGGAGAACCTCCTGGATTTTCTCGAGTTGCGGCAGCTCTTCTCGAGTTACGACTGGGACCTCAGGGACCCGCTCTGGTGGCCTCAGGAAAGGCCAGTCCCCATGCGAGTTGCTAGGGGACCTCTCGGGATTCCTCTCCCGTCCATGCCGGGGTCTCAGTCCTTCTGTGGAGTCGGGGCCGGAACCTGAGGATTCCTCTCCAGTGTTGCCATGGATCTTGGGGTGCTTCTGAGTCTCCCCAGGGGAGTCAGGCCTCGTCTCGAGTGGGGGCATGCACGTGCGCTTTCCTCCCGAGCTGCAGCAGTAGTGTCACGCTTCCTGTCACGTGGATCAAGGGATCTGTGGCTTTCCCTCGAGGCTGTCCCTCGAGGCTTTCCCACGAGGCTTTCCCACAGGGCTGTGCCACGTGCCACCTTGGTGTGAGTCGATCCTCGGCGTGAAAGACGAGCCGGTGAAGGGAAAAGAGGTTCCTCTGGAATGGACTGAGACATCTGGGGGACTCTTGGAAAGGTGGCACGACCCTGGAGTTCCTCTCGCCGTTCCTGTTGAGAGGGCGTCCTCTTGAGATGCGACGGGAACGCCGGGAACTCTTTCCCGACGAAGCAGGGACAGGATCCCTCATCTCGAGCTACGAGGCCGAAACGGGGCTCCTCTGAATGTGGGCGGGACCCTCGTGATTCCTCTCGAGTGGAGACGGGTATGTCGGGGAACTTCTTGATTTGCACCAAGGGTGTGAAGAAGCCTTTCGAAGTTCCAGAGGTGAGGTGTTATCCGCCTCGTGACACCTCAGCAGAAATGGGCCTCATCTCGCCTGGAGGGGAGAACCACCTGGATTTTCTCGAGTTGCGGCAGGTCTTCTCGAGTTACGACGGGGACCTCAGGGACCCGCTCTGGTGGCCTCAGGAAAGGCCAGTCCCCATGCGAGTTGCTAGGGGACCTCTCGGGATTCCTCTCCCGTCCATGCCGGGGCCTCAGTTCTTGTGTGGAGTCGGGGCCGGAACCTGAGGATTCCTCTCCAGTGTTGCCATGCATCTTGGGGTGCTTCTGAGTCTCCCCAGGGGAGTCAGGCCTCGTCTCGAGTGGGAGCATGCACGTGCGCTTTCCTCCCGAGCTGCAGCAGTAGTGTCACGCTTCCTGTCACGTGGATCAAGGGATCTGTGGCTTTCCCTCGAGGCTGTCCCTCGAGGCTTTCCCACGAGGCTTTCCCACAGGGCTGTGCCACGTGCCACCTTGGTGTGAGTCGATCCTCGGCGTGAAAGACGAGCCGGTGAAGGGAAAAGAGGTTCCTCTGGAATGGACTGAGACATCTGGGGGACTCTTGGAAAGGTGGCACGACCCTGGAGTTCCTCTCGCCGTTCCTGTTGAGAGGGCGTCCTCTTGAGATGCGACGGGAACGCCGGGAACTCTTTCCCGACGAAGCAGGGACAGGATCCCTCATCTCGAGCTACGAGGCCGAAACGGGGCTCCTCTGAATGTGGGCGGGACCCTCGTGATTCCTCTCGAGTGGAGACGGGTATGTCGGGGAACTTCTTGATTTGCAGCAAGGGTGTGAAGAAGCCTTTCGAAGTTCCAGAGGTGAGGTGTTATCCGCCTCGTGACACCTCAGCAGAAATGGGCCTCATCTCACCTGGAGGGGAGAACCACCTGGATTTTCTCGAGTTGCGGCAGGTCTTCTCGAGTTACGACGGGGACCTCAGGGACCCGCTCTGGTGGCCTCAGGAAAGGCCAGTCCCCATGCGAGTTGCTAGGGGACCTCTCGGGATTCCTCTCCCGTCCATGCCGGGGCCTCAGTCCTTGTGTGGAGTCGGGGCCGGAACCTGAGGATTCCTCTCCAGTGTTGCCATGGATCTTGGGGTGCTTCTGAGTCTCCCCAGGGGAGTCGGGCCTCGTCTCGAGTGGGGGCATGCACGTGCGCTTTCCTCCCGAGCTGCAGCAGCAGTGTCACGCTTCCTTTCACGTGGATCAAGGGATCTGTGGCTTTCCCTCGAGGCTGTCCCTCGAGGCTTTCCCACGAGGCTTTCCCACAGGGCTGTGCCACGTGCCACCTTGGTGTGAGTCGATCCTCGGCGTGAAAGACGAGCCGGTGAAGGGAAAAGAGGTTCCTCTGGAATGGACTGAGACATCTGGGGGACTCTTGGAATGGTGGCACGACCCTGGAGTTCCTCTCGCCGTTCCTCTTGAGAGGGCCTCCTCTTGAGATGCGACGGGAATGCCGGGAACTCTTTCCCGACGAAGCAGGGAAAGGATCCCTCATCTCGAGCTACGAGGCGGAAACGGGGCTCCTCTGGATGTGGGCGGGACCCTCGTGATTCCTCTCGAGTGGAGACGGGTATGTCGGGGAACTTCTTGATTTGCACCAAGGGTGTGAAGGACCCTTTCGAAGTTCCAGAGGGGAGGTGTGATCCGCCTCGAGACGCCTCAGCGGAAATGGGCCTCATCTCGCCTGGAGGGGAGAACCTCCTGGATTTTCTCGAGTTGCGGCAGGTCTTCTCGAGTTACGACGGGGACCTCAGGGACCCGCTCCGGTGGCCTCAGGAAAGGCCAGTCCCCATGCGAGTTGCTAGGGGACCTCTCGGGATTCCTCTCCCGTCCATGCCGGGGCCTCAGTCCTTGTGTGGAGTCGGGCCCGGAACCTGAGGATTCCTCTCCAGTGTTGCCATGCATCTTGGGGTGCTTCTGAGTCTCCCCAGGGGAGTCAGGCCTCGTCTCGAGTGGGAGCATGCACGTGCGCTTTCCTCCCGAGCTGCAGCAGTAGTGTCACGCTTCCTGTCACGTGGATCAAGGGATCTGTGGCTTTCCCTCGAGGCTGTCCCTCGAGGCTTTCCCACGAGGCTTTCCCACAGGGCTGTGCCACGTGCCACCTTGGTGTGAGTCGATCCTCGGCGTGAAAGACGAGCCGGTGAAGGGAAAAGAGGTTCCTCTGGAATGGACTGAGACATCTGGGGGACTCTTGGAAAGGTGGCACGACCCTGGAGTTCCTCTCGCCGTTCCTGTTGAGAGGGCGTCCTCTTGAGATGCGACGGGAACGCCGGGAACTCTTTCCCGACGAAGCAGGGACAGGATCCCTCATCTCGAGCTACGAGGCCGAAACGGGGCTCCTCTGAATGTGGGCGGGACCCTCGTGATTCCTCTCGAGTGGAGACGGGTATGTCGGGGAACTTCTTGATTTGCAGCAAGGGTGTGAAGAAGCCTTTCGAAGTTCCAGAGGTGAGGTGTTATCCGCCTCGTGACACCTCAGCAGAAATGGGCCTCATCTCGCCTGGAGGGGAGAACCACCTGGATTTTCTCGAGTTGCGGCAGGTCTTCTCGAGTTACGACGGGGACCTCAGGGACCCGCTCTGGTGGCCTCAGGAAAGGCCAGTCCCCATGCGAGTTGCTAGGGGACCTCTCGGGATTCCTCTCCCGTCCATGCCGGGGCCTCAGTCCTTGTGTGGAGTCGGGGCCGGAACCTGAGGATTCCTCTCCAGTGTTGCCATGGATCTTGGGGTGCTTCTGAGTCTCCCCAGGGGAGTCGGGCCTCGTCTCGAGTGGGGGCATGCACGTGCGCTTTCCTCCCGAGCTGCAGCAGCAGTGTCACGCTTCCTTTCACGTGGATCAAGGGATCTGTGGCTTTCCCTCGAGGCTGTCCCTCGAGGCTTTCCCACGAGGCTTTCCCACAGGGCTGTGCCACGTGCCACCTTGGTGTGAGTCGATCCTCGGCGTGAAAGACGAGCCGGTGAAGGGAAAAGAGGTTCCTCTGGAATGGACTGAGACATCTGGGGGACTCTTGGAATGGTGGCACGACCCTGGAGTTCCTCTCGCCGTTCCTCTTGAGACGGCCTCCTCTTGAGATGCGACGGGAATGCCGGGAACTCTTTCCCGACGAAGCAGGGAAAGGATCCCTCATCTCGAGCTACGAGGCGGAAACGGGGCTCCTCTGGATGTGGGCGGGACCCTCGTGATTCCTCTCGAGTGGAGACGGGTATGTCGGGGAACTTCTTGATTTGCACCAAGGGTGTGAAGGACCCTTTCGAAGTTCCAGAGGGGAGGTGTGATCCGCCTCGAGACGCCTCAGCGGAAATGGGCCTCATCTCGCCTGGAGGGGAGAACCTCCTGGATTTTCTCGAGTTGCGGCAGGTCTTCTCGAGTTACGACGGGGACCTCAGGGACCCGCTCCGGTGGCCTCAGGAAAGGCCAGTCCCCATGCGAGTTGCTAGGGGACCTCTCGGGATTCCTCTCCCGTCCATGCCGGGGCCTCAGTCCTTGTGTGGAGTCGGGCCCGGAACCTGAGGATTCCTCTCCAGTGTTGCCATGCATCTTGGGGTGCTTCTGAGTCTCCCCAGGGGAGTCAGGCCTCGTCTCGAGTGGGAGCATGCACGTGCGCTTTCCTCCCGAGCTGCAGCAGTAGTGTCACGCTTCCTGTCACGTGGATCAAGGGATCTGTGGCTTTCCCTCGAGGCTGTCCCTCGAGGCTTTCCCACGAGGCTTTCCCACAGGGCTGTGCCACGTGCCACCTTGGTGTGAGTCGATCCTCGGCGTGAAAGACGAGCCGGTGAAGGGAAAAGAGGTTCCTCTGGAATGGACTGAGACATCTGGGGGACTCTTGGAAAGGTGGCACGACCCTGGAGTTCCTCTCGCCGTTCCTGTTGAGAGGGCGTCCTCTTGAGATGCGACGGGAACGCCGGGAACTCTTTCCCGACGAAGCAGGGACAGGGTCCCTCATCTCGAGCTACGAGGCCGAAACGGGGCTCCTCTGAATGTGGGCGGGACCCTCGTGATTCCTCTCGAGTGGAGACGGGTATGTCGGGGAACTTCTTGATTTGCAGCAAGGGTGTGAAGAAGCCTTTCGAAGTTCCAGAGGTGAGGTGTTATCCGCCTCGTGACACCTCAGCAGAAATGGGCCTCATCTCGCCTGGAGGGGAGAACCACCTGGATTTTCTCGAGTTGCGGCAGGTCTTCTCGAGTTACGACAGGGACCTCAGGGACCCGCTCTGGTGGCCTCAGGAAAGGCCAGTCCCCATGCGAGTTGCTAGGGGACCTCTCGGGATTCCTCTCCCGTCCATGCCGGGGCCTCAGTCCTTGTGTGGAGTCGGGGCCGGAACCTGAGGATTCCTCTCCAGTGTTGCCATGGATCTTGGGGTGCTTCTGAGTCTCCCCAGGGGAGTCGGGCCTCGTCTCGAGTGGGGGCATGCACGTGCGCTTTCCTCCCGAGCTGCAGCAGCAGTGTCACGCTTCCTTTCACGTGGATCAAGGGATCTGTGGCTTTCCCTCGAGGCTGTCCCTCGAGGCTTTCCCACGAGGCTTTCCCACAGGGCTGTGCCACGTGCCACCTTGGTGTGAGTCGATCCTCGGCGTGAAAGACGAGCCGGTGAAGGGAAAAGAGGTTCCTCTGGAATGGACTGAGACATCTGGGGGACTCTTGGAATGGTGGCACGACCCTGGAGTTCCTCTCGCCGTTCCTCTTGAGAGGGCCTCCTCTTGAGATGCGACGGGAATGCCGGGAACTCTTTCCCGACGAAGCAGGGAAAGGATCCCTCATCTCGAGCTACGAGGCGGAAACGGGGCTCCTCTGGATGTGGGCGGGACCCTCGTGATTCCTCTCGAGTGGAGACGGGTATGTCGGGGAACTTCTTGATTTGCACCAAGGGTGTGAAGGACCCTTTCGAAGTTCCAGAGGGGAGGTGTGATCCGCCTCGAGACGCCTCAGCGGAAATGGGCCTCATCTCGCCTGGAGGGGAGAACCTCCTGGATTTTCTCGAGTTGCGGCAGGTCTTCTCGAGTTACGACGGGGACCTCAGGGACCCGCTCCGGTGGCCTCAGGAAAGGCCAGTCCCCATGCGAGTTGCTAGGGGACCTCTCGGGATTCCTCTCCCGTCCATGCCGGGGCCTCAGTCCTTGTGTGGAGTCGGGCCCGGAACCTGAGGATTCCTCTCCAGTGTTGCCATGCATCTTGGGGTGCTTCTGAGTCTCCCCAGGGGAGTCAGGCCTCGTCTCGAGTGGGAGCATGCACGTGCGCTTTCCTCCCGAGCTGCAGCAGTAGTGTCACGCTTCCTGTCACGTGGATCAAGGGATCTGTGGCTTTCCCTCGAGGCTGTCCCTCGAGGCTTTCCCACGAGGCTTTCCCACAGGGCTGTGCCACGTGCCACCTTGGTGTGAGTCGATCCTCGGCGTGAAAGACGAGCCGGTGAAGGGAAAAGAGGTTCCTCTGGAATGGACTGAGACATCTGGGGGACTCTTGGAAAGGTGGCACGACCCTGGAGTTCCTCTCGCCGTTCCTGTTGAGAGGGCGTCCTCTTGAGATGCGACGGGAACGCCGGGAACTCTTTCCCGACGAAGCAGGGACAGGATCCCTCATCTCGAGCTACGAGGCCGAAACGGGGCTCCTCTGAATGTGGGCGGGACCCTCGTGATTCCTCTCGAGTGGAGACGGGTATGTCGGGGAACTTCTTGATTTGCAGCAAGGGTGTGAAGAAGCCTTTCGAAGTTCCAGAGGTGAGGTGTTATCCGCCTCGTGACACCTCAGCAGAAATGGGCCTCATCTCGCCTGGAGGGGAGAACCACCTGGATTTTCTCGAGTTGCGGCAGGTCTTCTCGAGTTACGACGGGGACCTCAGGGACCCGCTCTGGTGGCCTCAGGAAAGGCCAGTCCCCATGCGAGTTGCTAGGGGACCTCTCGGGATTCCTCTCCCGTCCATGCCGGGGCCTCAGTCCTTGTGTGGAGTCGGGGCCGGAACCTGAGGATTCCTCTCCAGTGTTGCCATGGATCTTGGGGTGCTTCTGAGTCTCCCCAGGGGAGTCGGGCCTCGTCTCGAGTGGGGGCATGCACGTGCGCTTTCCTCCCGAGCTGCAGCAGCAGTGTCACGCTTCCTTTCACGTGGATCAAGGGATCTGTGGCTTTCCCTCGAGGCTGTCCCTCGAGGCTTTCCCACGAGGCTTTCCCACAGGGCTGTGCCACGTGCCACCTTGGTGTGAGTCGATCCTCGGCGTGAAAGACGAGCCGGTGAAGGGAAAAGAGGTTCCTCTGGAATGGACTGAGACATCTGGGGGACTCTTGGAATGGTGGCACGACCCTGGAGTTCCTCTCGCCGTTCCTCTTGAGACGGCCTCCTCTTGAGATGCGACGGGAATGCCGGGAACTCTTTCCCGACGAAGCAGGGAAAGGATCCCTCATCTCGAGCTACGAGGCGGAAACGGGGCTCCTCTGGATGTGGGCGGGACCCTCGTGATTCCTCTCGAGTGGAGACGGGTATGTCGGGGAACTTCTTGATTTGCACCAAGGGTGTGAAGGACCCTTTCGAAGTTCCAGAGGGGAGGTGTGATCCGCCTCGAGACGCCTCAGCGGAAATGGGCCTCATCTCGCCTGGAGGGGAGAACCTCCTGGATTTTCTCGAGTTGCGGCAGGTCTTCTCGAGTTACGACGGGGACCTCAGGGACCCGCTCCGGTGGCCTCAGGAAAGGCCAGTCCCCATGCGAGTTGCTAGGGGACCTCTCGGGATTCCTCTCCCGTCCATGCCGGGGCCTCAGTCCTTGTGTGGAGTCGGGCCCGGAACCTGAGGATTCCTCTCCAGTGTTGCCATGCATCTTGGGGTGCTTCTGAGTCTCCCCAGGGGAGTCAGGCCTCGTCTCGAGTGGGAGCATGCACGTGCGCTTTCCTCCCGAGCTGCAGCAGTAGTGTCACGCTTCCTGTCACGTGGATCAAGGGATCTGTGGCTTTCCCTCGAGGCTGTCCCTCGAGGCTTTCCCACGAGGCTTTCCCACAGGGCTGTGCCACGTGCCACCTTGGTGTGAGTCGATCCTCGGCGTGAAAGACGAGCCGGTGAAGGGAAAAGAGGTTCCTCTGGAATGGACTGAGACATCTGGGGGACTCTTGGAAAGGTGGCACGACCCTGGAGTTCCTCTCGCCGTTCCTGTTGAGAGGGCGTCCTCTTGAGATGCGACGGGAACGCCGGGAACTCTTTCCCGACGAAGCAGGGACAGGGTCCCTCATCTCGAGCTACGAGGCCGAAACGGGGCTCCTCTGAATGTGGGCGGGACCCTCGTGATTCCTCTCGAGTGGAGACGGGTATGTCGGGGAACTTCTTGATTTGCAGCAAGGGTGTGAAGAAGCCTTTCGAAGTTCCAGAGGTGAGGTGTTATCCGCCTCGTGACACCTCAGCAGAAATGGGCCTCATCTCGCCTGGAGGGGAGAACCACCTGGATTTTCTCGAGTTGCGGCAGGTCTTCTCGAGTTACGACGGGGACCTCAGGGACCCGCTCTGGTGGCCTCAGGAAAGGCCAGTCCCCATGCGAGTTGCTAGGGGACCTCTCGGGATTCCTCTCCCGTCCATGCCGGGGCCTCAGTCCTTGTGTGGAGTCGGGGCCGGAACCTGAGGATTCCTCTCCAGTGTTGCCATGGATCTTGGGGTGCTTCTGAGTCTCCCCAGGGGAGTCGGGCCTCGTCTCGAGTGGGGGCATGCACGTGCGCTTTCCTCCCGAGCTGCAGCAGCAGTGTCACGCTTCCTTTCACGTGGATCAAGGGATCTGTGGCTTTCCCTCGAGGCTGTCCCTCGAGGCTTTCCCACGAGGCTTTCCCACAGGGCTGTGCCACGTGCCACCTTGGTGTGAGTCGATCCTCGGCGTGAAAGACGAGCCGGTGAAGGGAAAAGAGGTTCCTCTGGAATGGACTGAGACATCTGGGGGACTCTTGGAATGGTGGCACGACCCTGGAGTTCCTCTCGCCGTTCCTCTTGAGAGGGCCTCCTCTTGAGATGCGACGGGAATGCCGGGAACTCTTTCCCGACGAAGCAGGGAAAGGATCCCTCATCTCGAGCTACGAGGCGGAAACGGGGCTCCTCTGGATGTGGGCGGGACCCTCGTGATTCCTCTCGAGTGGAGACGGGTATGTCGGGGAACTTCTTGATTTGCACCAAGGGTGTGAAGGACCCTTTCGAAGTTCCAGAGGGGAGGTGTGATCCGCCTCGAGACGCCTCAGCGGAAATGGGCCTCATCTCGCCTGGAGGGGAGAACCTCCTGGATTTTCTCGAGTTGCGGCAGGTCTTCTCGAGTTACGACGGGGACCTCAGGGACCCGCTCCGGTGGCCTCAGGAAAGGCCAGTCCCCATGCGAGTTGCTAGGGGACCTCTCGGGATTCCTCTCCCGTCCATGCCGGGGCCTCAGTCCTTGTGTGGAGTCGGGCCCGGAACCTGAGGATTCCTCTCCAGTGTTGCCATGCATCTTGGGGTGCTTCTGAGTCTCCCCAGGGGAGTCAGGCCTCGTCTCGAGTGGGAGCATGCACGTGCGCTTTCCTCCCGAGCTGCAGCAGTAGTGTCACGCTTCCTGTCACGTGGATCAAGGGATCTGTGGCTTTCCCTCGAGGCTGTCCCTCGAGGCTTTCCCACGAGGCTTTCCCACAGGGCTGTGCCACGTGCCACCTTGGTGTGAGTCGATCCTCGGCGTGAAAGACGAGCCGGTGAAGGGAAAAGAGGTTCCTCTGGAATGGACTGAGACATCTGGGGGACTCTTGGAAAGGTGGCACGACCCTGGAGTTCCTCTCGCCGTTCCTGTTGAGAGGGCGTCCTCTTGAGATGCGACGGGAACGCCGGGAACTCTTTCCCGACGAAGCAGGGACAGGATCCCTCATCTCGAGCTACGAGGCCGAAACGGGGCTCCTCTGAATGTGGGCGGGACCCTCGTGATTCCTCTCGAGTGGAGACGGGTATGTCGGGGAACTTCTTGATTTGCAGCAAGGGTGTGAAGAAGCCTTTCGAAGTTCCAGAGGTGAGGTGTTATCCGCCTCGTGACACCTCAGCAGAAATGGGCCTCATCTCGCCTGGAGGGGAGAACCACCTGGATTTTCTCGAGTTGCGGCAGGTCTTCTCGAGTTACGACGGGGACCTCAGGGACCCGCTCTGGTGGCCTCAGGAAAGGCCAGTCCCCATGCGAGTTGCTAGGGGACCTCTCGGGATTCCTCTCCCGTCCATGCCGGGGCCTCAGTCCTTGTGTGGAGTCGGGGCCGGAACCTGAGGATTCCTCTCCAGTGTTGCCATGGATCTTGGGGTGCTTCTGAGTCTCCCCAGGGGAGTCGGGCCTCGTCTCGAGTGGGGGCATGCACGTGCGCTTTCCTCCCGAGCTGCAGCAGCAGTGTCACGCTTCCTTTCACGTGGATCAAGGGATCTGTGGCTTTCCCTCGAGGCTGTCCCTCGAGGCTTTCCCACGAGGCTTTCCCACAGGGCTGTGCCACGTGCCACCTTGGTGTGAGTCGATCCTCGGCGTGAAAGACGAGCCGGTGAAGGGAAAAGAGGTTCCTCTGGAATGGACTGAGACATCTGGGGGACTCTTGGAATGGTGGCACGACCCTGGAGTTCCTCTCGCCGTTCCTCTTGAGAGGGCCTCCTCTTGAGATGCGACGGGAATGCCGGGAACTCTTTCCCGACGAAGCAGGGAAAGGATCCCTCATCTCGAGCTACGAGGCGGAAACGGGGCTCCTCTGGATGTGGGCGGGACCCTCGTGATTCCTCTCGAGTGGAGACGGGTATGTCGGGGAACTTCTTGATTTGCACCAAGGGTGTGAAGGACCCTTTCGAAGTTCCAGAGGGGAGGTGTGATCCGCCTCGAGACGCCTCAGCGGAAATGGGCCTCATCTCGCCTGGAGGGGAGAACCTCCTGGATTTTCTCGAGTTGCGGCAGGTCTTCTCGAGTTACGACGGGGACCTCAGGGACCCGCTCCGGTGGCCTCAGGAAAGGCCAGTCCCCATGCGAGTTGCTAGGGGACCTCTCGGGATTCCTCTCCCGTCCATGCCGGGGCCTCAGTCCTTGTGTGGAGTCGGGCCCGGAACCTGAGGATTCCTCTCCAGTGTTGCCATGCATCTTGGGGTGCTTCTGAGTCTCCCCAGGGGAGTCAGGCCTCGTCTCGAGTGGGAGCATGCACGTGCGCTTTCCTCCCGAGCTGCAGCAGTAGTGTCACGCTTCCTGTCACGTGGATCAAGGGATCTGTGGCTTTCCCTCGAGGCTGTCCCTCGAGGCTTTCCCACGAGGCTTTCCCACAGGGCTGTGCCACGTGCCACCTTGGTGTGAGTCGATCCTCGGCGTGAAAGACGAGCCGGTGAAGGGAAAAGAGGTTCCTCTGGAATGGACTGAGACATCTGGGGGACTCTTGGAAAGGTGGCACGACCCTGGAGTTCCTCTCGCCGTTCCTGTTGAGAGGGCGTCCTCTTGAGATGCGACGGGAACGCCGGGAACTCTTTCCCGACGAAGCAGGGACAGGATCCCTCATCTCGAGCTACGAGGCCGAAACGGGGCTCCTCTGAATGTGGGCGGGACCCTCGTGATTCCTCTCGAGTGGAGACGGGTATGTCGGGGAACTTCTTGATTTGCAGCAAGGGTGTGAAGAAGCCTTTCGAAGTTCCAGAGGTGAGGTGTTATCCGCCTCGTGACACCTCAGCAGAAATGGGCCTCATCTCGCCTGGAGGGGAGAACCACCTGGATTTTCTCGAGTTGCGGCAGGTCTTCTCGAGTTACGACGGGGACCTCAGGGACCCGCTCTGGTGGCCTCAGGAAAGGCCAGTCCCCATGCGAGTTGCTAGGGGACCTCTCGGGATTCCTCTCCCGTCCATGCCGGGGCCTCAGTCCTTGTGTGGAGTCGGGGCCGGAACCTGAGGATTCCTCTCCAGTGTTGCCATGGATCTTGGGGTGCTTCTGAGTCTCCCCAGGGGAGTCGGGCCTCGTCTCGAGTGGGGGCATGCACGTGCGCTTTCCTCCCGAGCTGCAGCAGCAGTGTCACGCTTCCTTTCACGTGGATCAAGGGATCTGTGGCTTTCCCTCGAGGCTGTCCCTCGAGGCTTTCCCACGAGGCTTTCCCACAGGGCTGTGCCACGTGCCACCTTGGTGTGAGTCGATCCTCGGCGTGAAAGACGAGCCGGTGAAGGGAAAAGAGGTTCCTCTGGAATGGACTGAGACATCTGGGGGACTCTTGGAATGGTGGCACGACCCTGGAGTTCCTCTCGCCGTTCCTCTTGAGAGGGCCTCCTCTTGAGATGCGACGGGAATGCCGGGAACTCTTTCCCGACGAAGCAGGGAAAGGATCCCTCATCTCGAGCTACGAGGCGGAAACGGGGCTCCTCTGGATGTGGGCGGGACCCTCGTGATTCCTCTCGAGTGGAGACGGGTATGTCGGGGAACTTCTTGATTTGCACCAAGGGTGTGAAGGACCCTTTCGAAGTTCCAGAGGGGAGGTGTGATCCGCCTCGAGACGCCTCAGCGGAAATGGGCCTCATCTCGCCTGGAGGGGAGAACCTCCTGGATTTTCTCGAGTTGCGGCAGGTCTTCTCGAGTTACGACGGGGACCTCAGGGACCCGCTCCGGTGGCCTCAGGAAAGGCCAGTCCCCATGCGAGTTGCTAGGGGACCTCTCGGGATTCCTCTCCCGTCCATGCCGGGGCCTCAGTCCTTGTGTGGAGTCGGGCCCGGAACCTGAGGATTCCTCTCCAGTGTTGCCATGCATCTTGGGGTGCTTCTGAGTCTCCCCAGGGGAGTCAGGCCTCGTCTCGAGTGGGAGCATGCACGTGCGCTTTCCTCCCGAGCTGCAGCAGTAGTGTCACGCTTCCTGTCACGTGGATCAAGGGATCTGTGGCTTTCCCTCGAGGCTGTCCCTCGAGGCTTTCCCACGAGGCTTTCCCACAGGGCTGTGCCACGTGCCACCTTGGTGTGAGTCGATCCTCGGCGTGAAAGACGAGCCGGTGAAGGGAAAAGAGGTTCCTCTGGAATGGACTGAGACATCTGGGGGACTCTTGGAAAGGTGGCACGACCCTGGAGTTCCTCTCGCCGTTCCTGTTGAGAGGGCGTCCTCTTGAGATGCGACGGGAACGCCGGGAACTCTTTCCCGACGAAGCAGGGACAGGATCCCTCATCTCGAGCTACGAGGCCGAAACGGGGCTCCTCTGAATGTGGGCGGGACCCTCGTGATTCCTCTCGAGTGGAGACGGGTATGTCGGGGAACTTCTTGATTTGCAGCAAGGGTGTGAAGAAGCCTTTCGAAGTTCCAGAGGTGAGGTGTTATCCGCCTCGTGACACCTCAGCAGAAATGGGCCTCATCTCGCCTGGAGGGGAGAACCACCTGGATTTTCTCGAGTTGCGGCAGGTCTTCTCGAGTTACGACGGGGACCTCAGGGACCCGCTCTGGTGGCCTCAGGAAAGGCCAGTCCCCATGCGAGTTGCTAGGGGACCTCTCGGGATTCCTCTCCCGTCCATGCCGGGGCCTCAGTCCTTGTGTGGAGTCGGGGCCGGAACCTGAGGATTCCTCTCCAGTGTTGCCATGGATCTTGGGGTGCTTCGGAGTCTCCCTAGGGGAGTCAGGCCTCGTCTCGAGTGGGGGCATGCACGTACACTTTCCTCCCGAGCTGCAGCAGTAGTGTCACGCTTCCTGTCATGTGGATCAAGGGATCTGCGGCTTTGCCTCGAGGCTTTCTGAAGAGGCTTTCCCCCAGGGCTGTGCCACGTGCCACCTTGGTGTGAGTCGATCCTCGGCGTGAAAGACGAGCCGGTGAAAGGAAAAGAGGTTCCTCTGGAATGGACTGAGACATCTGGGGGACTCTTGGAATGGTGGCACGACCTTGGAGTTCTTCTCGCCGTTCCTGTTGAGAGGGCCTCCTCTTGAGATGCGACGGGAACGCCGGGAACTCTTTCCCGACGAAGCAGGTAAAGGATCCCTAATCTCGAGCTACGAGGCGGAAACGGGGCTCCTCTGGATGTGGGCGGGACCCTCGTGTTTCCTTTCGAGTGGAGGCGGGTATGTCGGGGAACTTCTTGACTTGCACCAAGGGTGTGAAGGACCCTTTCGAAGTTCCAGAGGTGAGGTGTGATCAGCCTCCAGACGCCTCAGCGGAAATGGGCCTCATCTCGTCAGGAGGGGAGAAACTCCTGGATTTTCTCGAGTTGCGGCAGGTCTTCTCGAGTTACGACGGGGACCTCAGGGACCCGCTCTGGTGGCCTCAGAAAAGGCTAGTCGCCATGCGAGTTGCTAGGGGCCATCTCGGGATTCCTCTCCCGTCCATGCCGGGGCCTAAGACCTTGTGTGGAGTCGGGGCCAGAACCTGAGGATTCCTCTCCAGTGTTGCCATGGATCTTGCGGTGCTTCGGAGTCTCCCCAGGGGAGTCAGGCCTCGTCTCGAGTGGGGGCATGCACGTGCGCTTTCCTCCCGAGCTGCAGCAGCAGTTTCACGCTTCCTTTCACGTGGATCAAGGGATCTGCGGCTTTCCCTTGAGGCTGTCCCTTGAGGCTTTCCCACGAGGCTTTCCCACAGGGCCGTGCCACGTGCCACCTTGGTGTGAGTCGATCCTCGGCGTGAAAGACGAGCCGGTGAAGGGAAAAGAGGTTCCTCTGGAATGGACTGAGACATCTGGGGGACTCTTGGAAAGGTGGCACGACCCTGGAGTTCCTCTCGCCGTTCCTGTTGAGAGGGCGTCCTCTTGAGATGCGACGGGAATGCCGGGAACTCTTTCCCGACGAAGCAGGGACAGGATCCCTCATCTCGAGCTACGAGGCCGAAACGGGGCTACTCTGAATGTGGGCGGGACCCTCGTGATTCCTCTCGAGTGGAGACGGGTATGTCGGGGAACTTCTTGATTTGCACCAAGGGTGTGAAGGACCCTTTCGAAGTTCCAGAGGTGAGGTGTGATCAGCCTCGAGACGCCTCAGCGGAAATGGGCCTCATCTCGCCTGGAGGGGAGAACCTCCTGGATTTTCTCGAGTTGCGGCAGGTCTTCTCGAGTTACGACGGGGACCTCAGGGACCCGCTCCGGTGGCCTCAGGAAAGGCCAGTCCCCATGCGAGTTGCTAGGGGACCTCTCGGGATTCCTCTCCCGTCCATGCCGGGGCCTCAGTCCTTGTGTGGAGTCGGGCCCGGAACCTGAGGATTCCTCTCCAGTGTTGCCATGCATCTTGGGGTGCTTCTGAGTCTCCCCAGGGGAGTCAGGCCTCGTCTCGAGTGGGAGCATGCACGTGCGCTTTCCTCCCGAGCTGCAGCAGTAGTGTCACGCTTCCTGTCACGTGGATCAAGGGATCTGTGGCTTTCCCTCGAGGCTGTCCCTCGAGGCTTTCCCACGAGGCTTTCCCACAGGGCTGTGCCACGTGCCACCTTGGTGTGAGTCGATCCTCGGCGTGAAAGACGAGCCGGTGAAGGGAAAAGAGGTTCCTCTGGAATGGATTGAGACATCTGGGGGACTCATGGAAAGGTGGCACGACCCTGGCGTTCCTCTCGCCATTCCTGTTGAGAGGGCCTCCTCTTGAGATGCGACGGGAATGCCAGGAACTCTTTCCCGACGGGGCAGGGACAGGAACCCTCATCTCGAGCTACGAGGCCGAAACGGGGCTCCTCTGAATGTGGGCGGGACCCTCGTGATTCCTCTCGAGTGGAGACGGGTATGTCGGGGAACTTCTTGATTTACACCAAGGGTGTGAAGGACCCTTTCGAAGTTCCAGAGGGGTGGTGTGATCAGCCTCGAGACGCCTCAGCGGAAATGGGCCTCATCTAGCCTGGAGGGGAGAACCTCCTGGATTTTCTCGAGTTGCGGCAGCTCTTCTCGAGTTAAGACGGGGACCTCAGGGACCCGCTCTGCTGGCCTCAGGAAAGGCCAGTCCCCATGCGAGTTGCTAGGGGACCTCTCGGGATTCCTCTCCCGTCCATGCCGGGGCCTCAGTCCTTGTGTGGAGTCGGGCCCAGAAGCTGAGGATTCCTCTCCAGTGTTGCCATGGATCTTGGGGTGCTTCTGAGTCTCCCCAGGGGAGTCAGGCCTCGTCTCGAGTGGGGGCATGCACGTGCGCTTTCCTCCCGAGCTGCAGCAGTAGTGTCACGCTTCCTGTCATGTGGATCAAGGGATCTGCGGCTTTGCCTCGAGGCTTTCCGAAGAGGCTTTCCCCCAGGGCTGTGCCACGTGCCACCTTGGTGTGAGTCGATCCTCGGCGTGAAAGACGAGCCGGTGAAAGGAAAAGAGGTTCCTCTGGAATGGACTGAGACATCTGGGGGACTCTTGGAATGGTGGCACGACCTTGGAGTTCCTCTCGCCGTTCCTGTTGAGAGGGCCTCCTCTTGAGATGCGACGGGAACGCCGGGAACTCTTTCCCGACGAAGCAGGTAAAGGATCCCTAATCTCGAGCTACGAGGCGGAAACGGGGCTCCTCTGGATGTGGGCGGGACCCTCGTGTTTCCTTTCGAGTGGAGGCGGGTATGTCGGGGAACTTCTTGACTTGCACCAAGGGTGTGAAGGACCCTTTCGAAGTTCCAGAGGGGAGGTGTGATCAGCCTCGAGACGCCTCAGAGGAAATGGGCCTCATCTCGCCTGGAGGGGAGAACCTCCTGGATTTTCTCGAGTTGCGGCAGGTCTTCTCGAGTTACGACGGGGACCTCAGGGACCCGCTCTGGTGGCCTCAGGAAAGGCCAGTCCCCAAGCGAGTTGCTAGGGGGCCTCTCGAGATTCCTCTCCCGTCCATGCCGGGGCCTCAGTCCTTGTGTGGAGTCGGGGCCGGAACCTGAGGATTCCTCTCCAGTGTTGCCATGGATCTTGGGGTGCTTCTGAGTCTCCCCAGGGGAGTCAGGCCTCGTCTCGAGTGGGGGCATGCACGTGCGATTTCCTCCCGAGCTGCAGCAGTAGTGTCACGCTTCCTGTCACGTGGATCAAGGGATCTGTGGCTTTCCCTCGAGGCTGTCCCTCGAGGCTTTCCCACGAGGCTTTCCCACAGGGCTGTGCCACGTGCCACCTTGGTGGGAGTCGATCCTCGGCGTGAAAGACGAGCCGGTGAAGGGAAAAGAGGTTCCTCTGGAATGGACTGAGACATCTGGGGGACTCTTGGAATGGTGGCACGACCCTGGAGTTCCTCTCGCCGTTCCTGTTGAGAGGGCCTCCTCTTGAGATGCGACGGGAACGCCGGGAACTCTTTCCCGACGAAGCAGGGACAGGATCCCTCTTCTCGAGCTACGAGGCCGAAACGGGGCTCCTCTGGATGTGGGCGGGACCCTCGTGATTCCTCTCGAGTGGAGACGGGTATGTCGGGGAACTTCTTGATTTGCAGCAAGGGTGTGAAGGAGCCTTTCGAAGTTCCAGAGGTGAGGTGTGATCCGCCTCGTGACACCTCAGCAGAAATGGGCCTCATCTCGCCTGGAGGGGAGAACCTCCTGGATTTTCTCGAGTTGCGGCAGGTCTTCTCGAGTTACGACGGGGACCTCAGGGACCCGCTCTGGTGGCCTCAGGAAAGGCCAGTCCCCATGCGAGTTGCTAGGGGACCTCTCGGGATTCCTCTCCCGTCCATGCCGGGGCCTCAGTCCTTGTGTGGAGTCGGGGCCGGAACCTGAGGATTCCTCTCCAGTGTTGCCATGGATCTTGGGGTGCTTCTGAGCCTCCGCAGGGGAGTCAGGCCTCGTCTAGAGTGGGGGCATGCACGTGCGCTTTCCTCCCGAGCTGCAGGAGTAGTGTCACGCTTCCTGTCACGTGGATCAAGGGATCTGCGGCTTTGCCTCGAGGCTTTCCGAAGAGGCTTTCCCCCAGGGCTGTGCCACGTGCCACCTTGGTGTGAGTCATTCCAGGGCGTGAAAGACGAGCCTGTGAAGGGAAAAGAGGTTCCTCTGGAATGGACTGAGACATCTGGGGGACTCTTGGAATGGTGGCACGACCCTGGAGTTCCTCTCGCCGTTCCTGTTGAGAGGGCCTCCTCTTGAGAGGTGACGGGAATGCCGGGAACTCTTTCCCGACGAAGCAGGGAAAGGATCCCTCATCTCGAGCTACAAGGCGGAAACGGGGCTCCTCTGGATGTGGGCGGGACCCTCGTGATTCCTCTCGAGTGGAGACGGGTATGTCGGGGAACTTCTTGATTTGCATCAAGGGTGTGAAGGAGCCTTTCGAAGTTCCAGAGGTGAGGTGTGATCAGCCTCGAGACGCCTCAGCGGAAATGGGCCTCATCTCGCCTGGAGGGGAGAACCTCCTGGATTTTATGGAGTGCGGCAGGTCTTCTCGAGTTACCACGGGGACCTCAGGGACCCGCTCTGGTGGCCTCAGGAAAGGCCAGTCCCCATGCGAGTTGCTAGGGGACCTCTCGGGATTCCTCTCCCGTCCATGCCGGGGCCTCAGTCCTTGTGTGGAGTCGGGGCCAGAACCTGAGGTTTCCTCTCCAGTGTTGCCATGGATCTTGGGGTGCTTCGGAGTCTCCCCAGGGGAGTCAGGCCTCGTCTCGAGTGGGGGCATGCACGTACACTTTCCTCCCGAGCTGCAGCAGTAGTGTCACGCTTCCTGTCATGTGGATCAAGGGATCTGCGGCTTTGCCTCGAGGCTTTCCGAAGAGGCTTTCCCCCAGGGCTGTGCCACGTGCCACCTTGGTGTGCGTCATTCCTCGGCGTGAAAGACGAGCCGGTGAAGGGAAAAGAGGTTCCTCTGGAATGGACTGAGACATCTGGGGGACTCTTGGAATGGTGGCACGACCCTGGAGTTCCTCTCGCCGTTCCTGTTGAGAGGGCCTTCTCTTGAGAGGCGACGGGAACGCCGGGAAATCTTTCCCGACGAAGCGGGGAAAGGATCCCTCATCTCGAGCTACGAGGCGGAAACGGGGCTCCTCTGGATGTGGGTGGGACCCTCGTGTTTCCTCTCGAGTGGAGACAGGTATGTCGGGGAACTTCTTGATTTGCACCAAGGGTGTGAAGGACGCTTTCGAAGTTCCAGAGGTGAGGTGTGATCAGCCTCGAGACGCCTCAGCGGAAATGGGCCTCATCTCGCCTGGAGGGGAGATCCTCCTGGATTTCCTCGAGTTGCGGCAGGTCTTCTCGTGTTACGACGGGGACCTCAGGGACCCGCTCTGGTGGCCTCAGGAAAGGCCAGTCGCCATGCGAGTTGCTAGGGCCCATCTCGGGATTGCTCTCCCGTCCATGCCGGGGCCTAAGACCTTGTGTGAAGTCGGAGCCGGTACCTGAGGATTCCTCTCCCGTGTTGCCATGGATCTTGGGGTGCTTCTGAGTCTCCCCAGGGGAATCAGGCCTCGTCTCGAGTGGGGGCATGCACGTGCGCTTTCCTCCCGAGCTGCAGCAGTAGTGTCACGCTTCCTGTCACGTGGATCAAGGGATCTGCGGTTTTCCCTCGAGGCTTTCCCACGAGGCTTTCCCACAGGGCTGTGCCACGTGCCACCTTGGTGTGAGTCGATCCTCGGCGTGAAAGACGAGCCGGTGAAGGGAAAAGAGGTTCCTCTGGAAAGGACTGAGACATCTGGGGGACTCTTGGAATGGTGGCACGACCTTGGAGTTCCTCTCGCCGTTCCTGTTGAGAGGGCCTCCTCTTGAGATGCGACGGGAACCCCGGGAACTCTTTCCCGACGAAGCAGGTAAAGGATCCCTAATCTCGAGCTACGAGGCGGAAACGGGGCTCCTCTGGATGTGGGCGGGACCCTCGTGTTTCCTTTCGAGTGGAGGCGGGTATGTCGGGGAACTTCTTGACTTGCACCAAGGGTGTGAAGGACCCTTTCGAAGTTCCAGAGGTGAGGTGTGATCAGCCTCGAGACGCCTCAGCGGAAACGGGCCTCATCTCTTCAGGAGGGGAGAAACTCCTGGATTTTCTCGAGTTGCGGCAGGTCTTCTCGTGTTACGACGGGGACCTCAGGGACCCGCTCTGGTGGCCTCAGGAAAGGCCAGTCGCCATGCGAGTTGCTAGGGGCCATCTCGGGATTCCTCCCCCGTCCATGCCGGGGCCTCAGTCCTTGTGTGGAGTCGGGGCCGGAACCTGAGGATTCCTCTCCAGTGTTGCCATGGATGTTGGGGTGCTTCTGAGTCTTCCCAGGGGAGTCAGGCTTCGTCTCGAGTGGGGCCATGCACGTGCGCTTTCCTCCCGAGCTGCAGCAGTAGTGTCACGCTTCCTGTCACGTGGATCAAGGGATCTGTGGCTTTCCCTCGAGGCTGTCCCTCGAGGCTTTCCCAGGAGGCTTTCCCAAAGGGCTGTGCCACGTGCCACCTTGGGGTGAGTCGATCCTCGGCGTGAAAGACGAGCCGGTGAAGGGAAAAGAGGTTCCTCTGGAATGGACTGAGACATCTGGGGGACTCTTTGAATGGTGGCACGACCCTGGAGTTCCTCTTGCCGTTCCTGTTGAGAGGGCCTCCTCTTGAGATGCGACGGGAACGCCGGGAACTCTTTCCTGACGAAGCAGGGAAAGGATCCCTCATCTCGAGCTACGAGGCGGAATCGGGGCTCCTCTGGATGTGGGCGGGACCCTCGTGATTCCTCTCGAGTGGAGACGGGTATGTCGCGGAACTTCTTCATTTGCACCAAGGGTGTGAAGGACCCTTTCGAAGTTCCAGAGGTGAGGTGTGATCAGCCTGGAGACACCTCAGCGGAAAAGGGCCTCATCTCGCCTGGAGGGGAGAACCTCCTGGATTTTCTCGAGTTGCCGCAGGTCTTCTCGAGTTACCACGGGGACCTCAGGGACCCGCTCTGGTGGCCTCAGGAAAGGCCAGTCCCCATGCGAGTTGCTAGGGGACCTCTCGGGATTCCTCTCCCGTCCATGCCGGGGCCTCAGTCCTTGTGTGGAGTCGGGGCCGGAACCTGAGGATTCCTCTCCAGTGTTGCCATGGATCTTGGGGTGCTTCTGAGCCTCCGCAGGGGAGTCAGGCCTCGTCTAGAGTGGGGGCATGCACGTGCGCTTTCCTCCCGAGCTGCAGGAGTAGTGTCACGCTTCCTGTCACGTGGATCAAGGGATCTGCGGCTTTGCCTCGAGGCTTTCCGAAGAGGCTTTCCCCCAGGGCTGTGCCACGTGCCACCTTGGTGTGAGTCATTCCAGGGCGTGAAAGACGAGCCTGTGAAGGGAAAAGAGGTTCCTCTGGAATGGACTGAGACATCTGGGGGACTCTTGGAATGGTGGCACGACCCTGGAGTTCCTCTCGCCGTTCCTGTTGAGAGGGCCTCCTCTTGAGAGGTGACGGGAATGCCGGGAACTCTTTCCCGACGAAGCAGGGAAAGGATCCCTCATCTCGAGCTACAAGGCGGAAACGGGGCTCCTCTGGATGTGGGCGGGACCCTCGTGATTCCTCTCGAGTGGAGACGGGTATGTCGGGGAACTTCTTGATTTGCATCAAGGGTGTGAAGGAGCCTTTCGAAGTTCCAGAGGTGAGGTGTGATCAGCCTCGAGACGCCTCAGCGGAAATGGGCCTCATCTCGCCTGGAGGGGAGAACCTCCTGGATTTTATGGAGTGCGGCAGGTCTTCTCGAGTTACCACGGGGACCTCAGGGACCCGCTCTGGTGGCCTCAGGAAAGGCCAGTCCCCATGCGAGTTGCTAGGGGACCTCTCGGGATTCCTCTCCCGTCCATGCCGGGGCCTCAGTCCTTGTGTGGAGTCGGGGCCAGAACCTGAGGTTTCCTCTCCAGTGTTGCCATGGATCTTGGGGTGCTTCGGAGTCTCCCCAGGGGAGTCAGGCCTCGTCTCGAGTGGGGGCATGCACGTACACTTTCCTCCCGAGCTGCAGCAGTAGTGTCACGCTTCCTGTCATGTGGATCAAGGGATCTGCGGCTTTGCCTCGAGGCTTTCCGAAGAGGCTTTCCCCCAGGGCTGTGCCACGTGCCACCTTGGTGTGCGTCATTCCTCGGCGTGAAAGACGAGCCGGTGAAGGGAAAAGAGGTTCCTCTGGAATGGACTGAGACATCTGGGGGACTCTTGGAATGGTGGCACGACCCTGGAGTTCCTCTCGCCGTTCCTGTTGAGAGGGCCTTCTCTTGAGAGGCGACGGGAACGCCGGGAAATCTTTCCCGACGAAGCGGGGAAAGGATCCCTCATCTCGAGCTACGAGGCGGAAACGGGGCTCCTCTGGATGTGGGTGGGACCCTCGTGTTTCCTCTCGAGTGGAGACAGGTATGTCGGGGAACTTCTTGATTTGCACCAAGGGTGTGAAGGACGCTTTCGAAGTTCCAGAGGTGAGGTGTGATCAGCCTCGAGACGCCTCAGCGGAAATGGGCCTCATCTCGCCTGGAGGGGAGATCCTCCTGGATTTCCTCGAGTTGCGGCAGGTCTTCTCGTGTTACGACGGGGACCTCAGGGACCCGCTCTGGTGGCCTCAGGAAAGGCCAGTCGCCATGCGAGTTGCTAGGGCCCATCTCGGGATTGCTCTCCCGTCCATGCCGGGGCCTAAGACCTTGTGTGAAGTCGGAGCCGGTACCTGAGGATTCCTCTCCCGTGTTGCCATGGATCTTGGGGTGCTTCTGAGTCTCCCCAGGGGAATCAGGCCTCGTCTCGAGTGGGGGCATGCACGTGCGCTTTCCTCCCGAGCTGCAGCAGTAGTGTCACGCTTCCTGTCACGTGGATCAAGGGATCTGCGGTTTTCCCTCGAGGCTTTCCCACGAGGCTTTCCCACAGGGCTGTGCCACGTGCCACCTTGGTGTGAGTCGATCCTCGGCGTGAAAGACGAGCCGGTGAAGGGAAAAGAGGTTCCTCTGGAAAGGACTGAGACATCTGGGGGACTCTTGGAACGGTGGCACGACCTTGGAGTTCCTCTCGCCGTTCCTGTTGAGAGGGCCTCCTCTTGAGATGCGACGGGAACCCCGGGAACTCTTTCCCGACGAAGCAGGTAAAGGATCCCTAATCTCGAGCTACGAGGCGGAAACGGGGCTCCTCTGGATGTGGGCGGGACCCTCGTGTTTCCTTTCGAGTGGAGGCGGGTATGTCGGGGAACTTCTTGACTTGCACCAAGGGTGTGAAGGACCCTTTCGAAGTTCCAGAGGTGAGGTGTGATCAGCCTCGAGACGCCTCAGCGGAAACGGGCCTCATCTCTTCAGGAGGGGAGAAACTCCTGGATTTTCTCGAGTTGCGGCAGGTCTTCTCGTGTTACGACGGGGACCTCAGGGACCCGCTCTGGTGGCCTCAGGAAAGGCCAGTCGCCATGCGAGTTGCTAGGGGCCATCTCGGGATTCCTCCCCCGTCCATGCCGGGGCCTCAGTCCTTGTGTGGAGTCGGGGCCGGAACCTGAGGATTCCTCTCCAGTGTTGCCATGGATGTTGGGGTGCTTCTGAGTCTTCCCAGGGGAGTCAGGCCTCGTCTCGAGTGGGGCCATGCACGTGCGCTTTCCTCCCGAGCTGCAGCAGTAGTGTCACGCTTCCTGTCACGTGGATCAAGGGATCTGTGGCTTTCCCTCGAGGCTGTCCCTCGAGGCTTTCCCAGGAGGCTTTCCCAAAGGGCTGTGCCACGTGCCACCTTGGGGTGAGTCGATCCTCGGCGTGAAAGACGAGCCGGTGAAGGGAAAAGAGGTTCCTCTGGAATGGACTGAGACATCTGGGGGACTCTTTGAATGGTGGCACGACCCTGGAGTTCCTCTTGCCGTTCCTGTTGAGAGGGCCTCCTCTTGAGATGCGACGGGAACGCCGGGAACTCTTTCCTGACGAAGCAGGGAAAGGATCCCTCATCTCGAGCTACGAGGCGGAATCGGGGCTCCTCTGGATGTGGGCGGGACCCTCGTGATTCCTCTCGAGTGGAGACGGGTATGTCGCGGAACTTCTTCATTTGCACCAAGGGTGTGAAGGACCCTTTCGAAGTTCCAGAGGTGAGGTGTGATCAGCCTGGAGACACCTCAGCGGAAAAGGGCCTCATCTCGCCTGGAGGGGAGAACCTCCTGGATTTTCTCGAGTTGCCGCAGGTCTTCTCGAGTTACCACGGGGACCTCAGGGACCCGCTCTGGTGGCCTCAGGAAAGGCCAGTCCCCATGCGAGTTGCTAGGGGACCTCTCGGGATTCCTCTCCCGTCCATGCCGCGGCCTCAGTCCTTGTGTGGAGTCGGGGCCGGAAC
Organism: Budorcas taxicolor; assembly: GCF_023091745.1. NCBI lineage: Eukaryota > Metazoa > Chordata > Mammalia > Artiodactyla > Bovidae > Budorcas > Budorcas taxicolor. The sequence continues at coordinate 85,717 of NW_026292001.1, forward strand.
CTGAGGATTCCTCTCCAGTGTTGCCATGGATCTTGGGGTGCTTCTGAGTCTCCCCCGGGGAGTCAGGCCTCGTCTCGAGTGGGGGCATGCACGTGCGCTTTCCTCCCGAGCTGCAGCAGTAGTGTCACGCTTCCTGTCACGTGGATCAAGGGATCTGTGGCTTTCCCTTGAGGCTGTCCCTCGAGGCTGTCCCACGAGTCTTTACCACAGGGCTGTGCCACGTGCCACCTTGGTGTGAGTCGATCCTCGGCGTGAAAGACGAGCCGGTGAAGGGAAAAGACGTTCCTCTGGAAAGGACTGAGACATCTGGGGGACTCTTGGAATGGTGGCACGACCCTGGAGTTCCTCTCGCCATTCCTGTTGAGAGGGCCTCCTCTTGAGTTGGGACGGGAACACCGGGAACTCTTTCCCGACGAAGCAGGGAAAGGATCCCTCATCTCGAGCTACGAGGCGGAAACGGGGCTCCTCTGGATGTGGGCGGAACCCTCGTGTTTCCTCTCGAGTGCAGACGGGTATGTCGGGGAACTTCTTGATTTGCACCAAGGGTGTGAAGGACCCTTTTGAAGTTCCAGAGGTGAGGTGTGATCAGCCTCGAGACGCCTCAGCGGAAATGGGCCTCATCTCGCCTGGAGGGGAGAACCTCGTGCGTTTTCTCGAGTTGAGGCAGGTCTTCTCGAGTTATGACGGGGACCTCAGGGACCCGCTCTGGTGGCCTCAGGAAAGGCCAGTCCCCATGCGAGTTGCTAGGGGACCTCTCGGGATTCCTCCCCCGTCCATGCCGGGGCCTGAGACCTTGTGTGGAGTCGGGGCCGGAACCTGAGGATTCCTCTCCAGTGTTGCAATGGATCTTGGGGTGCTTCTGAGTCTCCCCAGGGGAGTCAGGCCTCGTCTCCAGTGGGCGCATGCACGTTCGCTTTCCTCTCGAGCTGCAGCAGTAGTGTCACGCTTCCTGTCACGTGGATCAAGGAATCTGTGGCTTTCCCTCGAGTCTTTCGCTCGAAGCTTTCCCACGAGGCTTTCCCACAGGGCTGTGCCACGTGCCACCTTGGTGAGAGTCGATCCTCAGCGTGAAAGACAAGCCGGTGAAGGGAAAAGAAGTTCCTCTGGAATGGACTGAGACATCTGGGGTCTCTTGGAATGGTGGCACGACCCTGGAGTGCCTCTCGCCGTTCCTGTTGAGAGGGCCTCCTTTTGAGATGCGACGGGAACGCCGGGCACTCTTTCCCGACGAAGAAGGTAAAGGATCCCTCATCTCGAGATACGAGGCAGAAACGGGGCTCCTCTGGATGTGGGCGGGACCCTCGTGTTTCCTCTCGAGTGGAGACGGGTATGTCGGGGAACTTCTTGATTTGCACCAAGGGTGTGAAGGACCCTTTCGAAGTTCCAGAGGTGAGGTGTGATCAGCCTCGAGACGCCTCAGTGGAAATGGGCCTCATCTCGCCTGGAGAGGAGAACCTCCTGGATTATCTCGAGTTGGGTCAGTTCTTCTCGAGTTACGACGGGGACCTCAGGGACCCGCTCTGGTGGCCTCATGAAAGGCCAGTCCCCATGCGAGTTGCTAGGAGCCATCTCGGGATTCCACTCCCGTCCATGCTGTGGCCTAATACCCTGTGTGGAGTCGGGGCCGGAACCTGAGGATTCCTCTCCAGTGTTGCCATGGATCTTGGGGTACTTCTGAGTCTCCCCAGGGGAGTCAGGCCTCGACTCGAGTGGGGGCATGCACGTGCGCTTTACTCCCGAGCTGCAGCAGTAGTGTCACGTCTCCTGTCACGTGGATCAAGGGATCTGTGGCTTTCCCTTGAGGCTGTCCCTCGAGGCTGTCCCACGAGTCTTTCCCACAGGGCTGTGCCACGTGCCACCTTGGTGTGAGTCGATCCTCGGCGTGAAAGACGAGCCGGTGAAGGGAAAAGAGGTTCCTCTGGAAAGGACTGAGACATCTGGGGGACTCTTGGAATGGTGGCACGACCCTGGAGTTCCTCTCGCCGTTCCTGTTGAGAGGGTCTCCTCTTGAGATGGGACAGGAACGCCGGGAACTCTTTCCCGACGAAGCAGGGAAAGGATCCCTCATCTCGAGCTACGAGGCAGAAACGGGGCTCCTCTGGATGTGGGCGGGACCCTCGTGTTTCCTCTCGAGTGGAGACGGTTATGTCGGGGAACTTCTTGATTTGCACCAAGGGTGTGAAGGACCCTTTCGAAGTTCCAGAGGTGAGGTGTGATCAGCCTCGAGACGCCTCAGCGGAAATGGGCCTCATCTTGCCTGGAGGGGAGAACTTCCTGGATTTTCTCGAGTTGCGGCAGGTCTTCTCAAGTTATGACGGGGACCTCTGGGACCTGCTCTGGTGGCCTCAGGAAAGGCCAGTCCCCATGCGAGTTGCTAGGAGCCACCTCGGGATTCCTCTCCCGTCCATGCTGTGGCCTAATACCCTGTGTGGAGTCGGGGCCGGTACCTGAGGATTCCTCTCCAGTGTTGCCATGGATCTTGGGGTGCTTATGAGTCTCCCCAGGGGAGTCAGGCCTCGTCTCGATTGGGGGCATGCACGTGTGCTTTCCTCCCGAGGTTTAGCATTAGTGTCACGCTTCCTGTCACGTGGACCAAGGGATCGGTGGCTTTCCCTGGAGGCAGTCCCTCGAGGCTTTCCCACGAGGCTTTCCCACAGGGCTGTGCCACGTGCCACCTTGGTGTGAGTCGATCCTCGGCGTGAAAGACGAGCCGGTGAAGGGAAAAGAGGATCCTCTATAATGGACTGAGACATCTGGGGGACTCTTGGAATGGTGGCACGACCCTGGAGTTCCTCTAGCCGTTCCTGTTGAGAGGGCCTCCTTTTGAGATGCGATGGGAACGCCGGGAATTCTTTACCGACGAAGTAGGTAAAGGATCCGTCACCACGAGCTACGAGGCGGAAACGGGGCTCCTCTGGATGTGGGCGGGACCATCGTGTTTCCTCTCGAGTGGAGACGGGTATGTCGGTGAACTTCTTGAGTTGCACTACGGGTGTGAAGGACCCTTTCGAAGTTCCAGAGGTGAGGTGTGATTAGCCCCGAGAAGACTCTGCGGAAATGGGCCTCATCTCGCCTGCAGGGGAGAACCTCCTGGATATTCTCGAGTTGGGGCAGGTCTTCTCGAGTTACGACTGGGACCTCAGGGACCCACTCAGGTGGCCTCAGGAAGGGCCAGGCACCATGCGAGTTGCTAGGGGCCATCTCGGGATTCCTCTACTGTCGATGCCGGGGCCTAAGACCTTGTGTGGAGTCGGGGCCGGAACCTGAGGATTCCTCTCCAGTGTTGCCATGGATCTTGGGGTGCTTCTGAGTCTCCCCAGGGGAGTCAGGCCTCGTCCCGAGTGGGGGCATGCACGTGCGCTTTCCTCCCGAGCTGCAGCAGTAGTGTCACGCTTCCTGTCACGTGGATCAAGGGATCTGTGGCTTTCCCTTGAGGCTGTCCCTCGAGGCTGTCCCACGAGGCTTTCCCACAGGGCTGTGCCACGTGCCACCTTGGTGTGAGTTGATCCTCGGCATGAAAGACGACCGGTGAAGGGAAAAGAGTTTCCTCTGGAAAGGACTGAGACATCTGGGGGACTCTTGGAATGGTGGCACGACCCAGGAGTTCCTCTCGCCGTTCCTGTTGAGAGGGCCTCCTCTTGAGATGGGACGGGAACACCGGGAACTCTTTCCCGACGAAGCAGGGAAAGGATCCCTCATCTCGAGCTACGAGGGGGAAACGGGGCTCCTCTGGATGTGGGCGGGACCCTCGTGTTTCCTCTCGAGTGGAGACGGTTATGTCGGGGAACTTCTTGATTTGCACCAAGGGTGTGAAGGACGCTTTCGAAGTTCCAGAGGTGAGGTGTGATCAGCCTCGAGACGCCTCAGCGGAAATGTGCCTCATCTCGTCAGGAGGGGAGAAACTCCTGGATTTTCTCGAGTTGCGGCAGGTCTTCTCGAGTTACGACGGGGACCTCAGGGACCCTCTCTGGTGGCCTCAGGAAAGGCCAGTCGCCATGCGAGTTGCCAGGGGCCATCTCGGGATTCCTCTCCCATCCATGCCGGGGCCTAAGACCTTGTGTGGAGTCGGGGCCAGAACCTGAGGATTCCTCTCCAGTGTTGCCATGTATCTTGGGGTGCTTCTGAGTCTCCGCAGGGGAGTCAGGCCTCGTCTCGAGTGGGTGCATGCACGTGCGCTTTCCTCCCGAGCTGCAGCAGTAGGGTCATGCTTCCTGTCACGTGGATCAATGGATCTGTGGCTTTCCCTCGAGGCTTTCGATCGAGGCTTACACACGAGGCTTTCCCACAGGGCTGAGCCACGTGGCACCTTGGTGTGAGTCGAACCTCGGCGTGAAAGATGAGCCGGTGAAGGGAAAAGAAGTTTCTCTGGAATGGAATGAGACATCTGGGGGACTCTTGGAATGGTGGCACGACCCTGGAGTTCCTCTTGCCGTTCCTGTTGAGAGGGCCTCCTCTTGAGATGCAACGGGAACGCCGGGAACTCTTTCCCAATGAAGCAGGGAAAGGATCCCTCATCTCGAGCTACGAGGCGCAAACGGGGCTCCTCTGGATGTGGGCGGGTCCCTCGTGATTCCTCTCGAGTGGAGACGGGTATGTAGGGGAACTTCTTGATTTGCACCAAGGGTGTGAAGGAGCCTTTCGAAGTTCCAGAGGTGAGGTGTGATCAGCCTCGAGACGCCTCAGCAGCAATGGGCCTCATCTCGCCTGGAGGGGAGAACCTCCTGGATTTTCTCGAGTGACGGCAGGTCTTCTCGATTTACCACGGGGACCTCAGGGACCCGCTCTGGTGGCCTCAGGAAAGGCCAGTCCCCATGCGAGTTGCTAGGGGACCTCTCGGGATTCCTCCCCCGTCCATGCAGGGGCCTCAGTCCTTGTGTGGAGTCGGGGCCGGAACCTGAGGATTCCTCTCCAGTGTTGCCATGGATCTTGGGGTGCTTCTGAGTCTCCCCAGGGGAGTCAGGCCTCGTCTCGAGTGGGGGCATGCACGTGCGCTTTCCTCCCGAGCTGCAGCAGTAGTGTCACGCTTCCTGTCACGTGGATCAAGGGATCTGTGGCTTTCCCTTGAGGCTGTCCCTCGAGGCTGTCCCACGAGTCTTTCCCACAGGGCTGTGCCACGTGCCACCTTGGTGTGAGTCGATCCTCGGCGTGAAAGACGAGCCGGTGAAGGGAAAAGAGGTTCCTCTGGAAAGGACTGAGACATCTGGGGGACTCTTGGAATGGTGGCACGACCCTGGAGTTCCTCTCGCCGTTCCTGTTGAGAGGGTCTCCTCTTGAGATGGGACGGGAACACCGGGAACTCTTTCCCGACGAAGCAGGGAAAGGATCCCTCATCTCGAGCTACGAGGCGGAAACGGGGCTCCTCTGGATGTGCGCGGAACCCTCGTGTTTCCTCTCGAGTGCAGACGGGTATGTCGGGGAACTTCTTGATTTGCACCAAGTGTGTGAAGGACCCTTTCGAAGTTCCAGAGATGAGGTGTGATCAGCCTCAAGACGCCTCAGCGGAAATGGGCCTCATCTCGACTGGAGGGGAGAACTTCGTGCGTTTTCTCGAGTTGAGGCAGGTCTTCTCGAGTTATGACGGGGACCTCAGGGACCCGCTCTGGTGGCCTCAGGAAAGGCCAGTCCCCATGCGCGTTGCTAGGGGACCTCTCGGGATTCCTCCCCCGTCCATGCCGGGGCCTCAGTCCTTGTGTGGAGTCGGGGCCGGAACCTGAGGATTCCTCTCCAGTGTTGCCATGGATCTTGGGGTGCTTCTGAGTCTCCCCAGGGGAGTCAGGCCTCGTCTCGAGTGGGGGCATGCACGTGCGCTTTCGTCCCGAGATGCAGCAGTAGTGTCACGCTTCCTGTCACGTGGATTAAGGGATCTGTGGCTTTCCCTCGAGGCTGGCCCTCGAGGCTTTCCCACGAAGCTTTCCCACAGGGCTGTGCCAAGTGCCACCTTGGTGTGAGTCGATCCTCGGCGTGAAAGACGAGCCGGTGAAGGGAAAAGAGGTTCCTCTGGAATGGACTGAGACATCTGGGGGACTCTTGGAATGGTGGCATGACCCTGGAGTTCCTCTCGCCGTTCCTGTTGAGAGGGCCTCCTCTTGAGATGCCACGGGAACGCCGGGAACTCTTTCCCGACGAAGCAGGGAAAGGATCCCTCATCTCGAGCTACGAGGCGGAAACGGGGCTCCTCTTGATGTGGGCGGGACCCTCGTGTTTCCTCTCAAGTGGAGACGGTTATGTCGGGGAACTTCTTGATTTGCACCAAGGGTGTGAAGGACCCTTTCGAAGTTCCAGAGGTGAGGTGTGATCAGCCTCGAGACGCCTCAGCGGAAATGGGCCTCATCTCGCCTGGAGGGGAGAACCTCCTGGATTTTCTCGAGTTGCGGCAGGTCTTCTCAAGTTATGACGGGGACCTCTGGGACCTGATCTGGTGGCCTCAGGAAAGGCCAGTCCCCATGCGAATTGCTAGGAGCCATCTCGGGATTCCACTCCCGTCAATGCTGTGGCCTAATACCCTGTGTGGAGTCGGGGCCGGAACCTGAGGATTCCTCTCCAGTGTTGCCATGGATCTTGGGGTGCTTCTGAGTCTCCCCAGGGGAGTCAGGCCTCGTCTCGAGTGGGGGCATGCACGTGTGCTTTTCTCCCGAGCTGCAGCAGTAGTGTCACGCTTCCTGTCACGTGGATCAAGGGATCTGTGGCTTTCCCTCGAGCCTGTCTCTCGAGGCTTTCCCAGGAGGCTTTCCCAAAGGGCTGTGCCAAGTGCCACCTTGCTGTGAGTCGATCCTCGGCGTGAAAGACGAGCCGGTGAAGGGAAAAGAGGTTCCTCTGGAATGCACTGAGACATCTGGGGGACTCTTGGAATGGTGGCACGACTCTGGAGTTCCTCTCGCCGTTCCTGATGAGAGGGGCTCCTCTTGAGATGCGACGGGAACGCGGGGAATTCTTTCCAGAAGAAGCAGGGAAAGGATCCCTCACCTCGAGCTACGAGGCGGAAACAGGGCTCCTCTGGATGTCGGCGGGACCTTCGTGTTTCCCCTCGAGTGGAGACGGGTATGTCGGGGAACTTCTTGAGTTGCACCAAGGGTGGGAAGGACCCTTTCGACGTTCCAGTGGTGAGGTGTGATTAGCCCCGTGAATCCTCTGCGGAAATGGGCCTCATCTCGCCTGCAGGGGAGAACCTCCTGGATATTCACGAGGTGCGGCAGGTCTTCTCGAGTTAGGACGGGGACCTCAGTGACCCGCTCTGGTGGCCTCAGGAAAGGCCAGTCCCCATGCGAGTTGCTAGGGGCCATCTCGGGATTCCTCTCCCGTCGATGCCGGGGCCTAAGACCTAGTGTGGAGTCGGGGCCGGAACCTGAGCATTCCTTTCCAGTGTTGACATGGATTTTGGGGTGCCTCTGAGTCTCCCCAGGGGAGTCAGGCCTCGTCTCGAGTGGGGGCATGCACGTGCGCTTCCCTCCCGAGCTGCAGCCGTAGGGTCATGCTTCCTGTCACGTGGATCAAGGGATCTGTGGCTTTCCCTCGAGGCTTGCCCTCGAGGCTTTCCCAAGAGGCTTTCCCACGAGGCTTTCCCATAGGGCTGTGCCAAGTGCCACCTTGGTGTGAGTCGATCCTCGGCGTGAAAGACGAGCCGGTGAAGGGAAAAGAGGTTCCTCTGGAATGGACAGAGACATCTGGGGTACTCTTGGAATGGTGGCACGACCCTGGAGTTCCTCTCGCCGTTCCTGTTGAGAGGGCCTCCTCTTGAGATGAGACGGGAACGCCGGGAATTCTTTCCCGACGAAGCAGGGAAAGGATCCGTCACCTCGAGTTACTAGGCGGAAACGGGGCTCCTCTGGATGTGGGCGGGACCCTCGTGTTTCCTCTCGAGTGGAGACGGGTATGTCGGGGAACTTCTTGAGTTGCACCAAGGGTGTGACGGACCCTTTCGACGTTCCAGAGTTGAGGTGTGATTAGCCCCGAGAAGCCTCTGCGGAAATGGTCCTCCTCTCGCCTGCAGGGGAGAACCTCCTTGATATTCTCGAGGTGCGGCAGGTCTTCTCGAGTTACGACGGGTACCTCAGGGACCCGCTCTGGTGGCCTCAGGAAGGGCCAGTCCCCATGCGAGTTGCTAGGGGCCATCTCGGGATTCCGCTCCCGTCCATGCCGGGGCCTAAGACCTTGTGTGGAGTCGGCGCCGGAAACTGAGCATTCCTCTCCAGTGTTGACATGGATCTTGGGGTGCCTCTAAGTCTCCCCAGGGGAGTCAGGCCTCGTCTCGAGTGGGGGCATGCACGTGAGCTTTCCTCCCGAGCTGCAGCAGTAGGGTCACGCTTCCTGTCACGTGGATCAAGGGATCTGTGGCTTTCCCTCGAGGCTTTCCCTCGAGGCTTTCCCACGAGGCTTTCCCACGAGGCTTTCCCATAGGGCTGTGCCAAGTCCCACCTTGGTGTGAGTCGATCCTCGGCGTGAAAGAGGAGCCGGTGAAGGGAAAAGAGGTTCCACTGGAATGGACTGAGACATCTGGGGGACTCTTGGAATGGTGGCACGACCCTGGAGTTCCTCTCGCCGTTCCTGTTGAGAGGGCCTCCTCTTGAGATGAGACGGGAACGCCGGGAATTCTTTCCCGACGAAGCAGGGAAAGGATCCGTCACCTCGAGCTACTAGGCGGAAACGGGGCTCCTCTGGATGTGGGCGGGACCCTCGTGTTTCCTCTCGAGTGGAGACGGGTATGTCGGGGAACTTCTTGAGTTGCACCAAGGGTGTGACGGACCCTTTCGACGTTCCAGAGGTGAGGTGTGATTAGACCCGAGAAGCCTCTGCGGAAATGGTCCTCCTCTCGCCTTCAGGGGAGAACCTCCTGGATATTCTCGAGGTGCGGCAGGTCTTCTCGAGTTACGACGGGGACATCAGGGACCCGCTCTGGTGGCCTCAGGAAGGGCCAGTCCCCATGCGAGTTGCTAGGGGCCATCTCGGGATTCCGCTCCCGTCCATGCCGGGGCCTAAGACCTTGTGTGGAGTCGGCGCCGGAAACTGAGCATTCCTCTCCAGTGTTGACATGGATCTTGAGGTGCCTCTAAGTCTCCCCAGGGGAGTCAGGCCTCGTCTCGAGTGGGGGCATGCACGTGAGCTTTCCTCCCGTGCTGCAGCAGTAGGGTCACGCTTCCTGTCACGTGGATCAAGGGATCTGTGGCTTTCCCTCGAGGCTTTCCCTCGAGGCTTTCCAACGAGGCTTTCCCACAGGGCTGTGCCAAGTGCCACCTTCGTGTGAGTCGATCCTCAGCGTGAAAGACGAGCCGGTGAAGGGAAAAGAGGTTCCTCTGGAATGGACTGAGACATCTGGGGGACTCTTGGAATGGTGGCACGACCCTGGAGTTCCTCTCGCCGTTCCTGTTGAGAGGGCCTCCTCTTGAGATGAGACGGGAACGCCGGGAATTCTTTCCCGACGAAGCAGGGAAAGGATCCGTCACCTCGAGTTACTAGGCGGAAACGGGGCTCCTCTGGATGTGGGCGGGACCCTCGTGTTTCCTCTCGAGTGGAGACGGGTATGTCGGGGAACTTCTTGAGTTGCACCAAGGGTGTGACGGACCCTTTCGACGTTCCAGAGTTGAGGTGTGATTAGCCCCGAGAAGCCTCTGCGGAAATGGTCCTCCTCTCGCCTGCAGGGGAGAACCTCCTTGATATTCTCGAGGTGCGGCAGGTCTTCTCGAGTTACGACGGGTACCTCAGGGACCCGCTCTGGTGGCCTCAGGAAGGGCCAGTCCCCATGCGAGTTGCTAGGGGCCATCTCGGGATTCCGCTCCCGTCCATGCCGGGGCCTAAGACCTTGTGTGGAGTCGGCGCCGGAAACTGAGCATTCCTCTCCAGTGTTGACATGGATCTTGGGGTGCCTCTAAGTCTCCCCAGGGGAGTCAGGCCTCGTCTCGAGTGGGGGCATGCACGTGAGCTTTCCTCCCGAGCTGCAGCAGTAGGGTCACGCTTCCTGTCACGTGGATCAAGGGATCTGTGGCTTTCCCTCGAGGCTTTCCCTCGAGGCTTTCCCACGAGGCTTTCCCACGAGGCTTTCCCATAGGGCTGTGCCAAGTCCCACCTTGGTGTGAGTCGATCCTCGGCGTGAAAGAGGAGCCGGTGAAGGGAAAAGAGGTTCCACTGGAATGGACTGAGACATCTGGGGGACTCTTGGAATGGTGGCACGACCCTGGAGTTCCTCTCGCCGTTCCTGTTGAGAGGGCCTCCTCTTGAGATGAGACGGGAACGCCGGGAATTCTTTCCCGACGAAGCAGGGAAAGGATCCGTCACCTCGAGCTACTAGGCGGAAACGGGGCTCCTCTGGATGTGGGCGGGACCCTCGTGTTTCCTCTCGAGTGGAGACGGGTATGTCGGGGAACTTCTTGAGTTGCACCAAGGGTGTGACGGACCCTTTCGACGTTCCAGAGGTGAGGTGTGATTAGACCCGAGAAGCCTCTGCGGAAATGGTCCTCCTCTCGCCTTCAGGGGAGAACCTCCTGGATATTCTCGAGGTGCGGCAGGTCTTCTCGAGTTACGACGGGGACATCAGGGACCCGCTCTGGTGGCCTCAGGAAGGGCCAGTCCCCATGCGAGTTGCTAGGGGCCATCTCGGGATTCCGCTCCCGTCCATGCCGGGGCCTAAGACCTTGTGTGGAGTCGGCGCCGGAAACTGAGCATTCCTCTCCAGTGTTGACATGGATCTTGAGGTGCCTCTAAGTCTCCCCAGGGGAGTCAGGCCTCGTCTCGAGTGGGGGCATGCACGTGAGCTTTCCTCCCGTGCTGCAGCAGTAGGGTCACGCTTCCTGTCACGTGGATCAAGGGATCTGTGGCTTTCCCTCGAGGCTTTCCCTCGAGGCTTTCCCACGAGGCTTTCCCACAGGGCTGTGCCAAGTGCCACCTTCGTGTGAGTCGATCCTCAGCGTGAAAGACGAGCCGGTGAAGGGAAAAGAGGTTCCTCTGGAATGGACTGAGACATCTGGGGGACTCTTGGAATGGTGGCACGACCCTGGAGTTCCTCTCACCATTCCTGATGAGAGGGCCTCCTCTTGAGATGCGACGGGAACGCGGGGAATTCTTTCCCGACGAAGCAGGGAAAGGATCCCTCACCTCGAGCTACGAGGCGGAAACGGGGCTCCTCTGGATGTGGGCGGGACCCTCGTGTTTCCCCTCGAGTGGAGACGGGTATGTCGGGGAACTTCTTGAGTTGCACCAAGGGTGGGAAGGACGCTTTCGACGTTCCAGTGGTGAGGTGTGATTAGCCCCGTGAATCCTCTGCGGAAATGGGCCTCATCTCGCCTGCAGGGGAGAACCTCCTGGATATTCTCGAGTTGTGGCTGGTCTTCTCGAGTTAGGACGGGGACCTCAGGGACCCGCTCTGGTGGCCGCAGGAAGGGCCACTCCCCATGCGAGTTGCTAGGGGCCATCTCGGGATTCCTCTCCCGTCGATGCCGGGGCCTAAGACCTAGTGTGGAGTCGGGGCCGGAACCTGAGCTTTCCTTTCCAGTGTTGACATGGATTTTGGGGTGCCTCTGAGTCTCCCCAGGGGAGTCAGGCCTCGTCTCGAGTGGGGGCATGCACGTGCGCTTCCCTCCCGAGCTGCAGCAGTAGGGTCATGCTTCCTGTCACGTGAATCAAGGGATCTGTGGCTTTCCCTCGAGGCTTGCCCTCGAGGCTTTCCCACGAGGCTTTCCCACGAGGCTTTCCCATAGGGCTGTGCCAAGTGCCACCTTGGTGTGAGTCGATCCTCGGCGTGAAAGACGAACCGGTGAAGGGAAAAGAGGTTCCTCTGGAATGGACTGAGACATCTGGGGGACTCTTGGAATGGTGGCACGACCCCGGAGTTCCTCTCGCCGTTCCTGTTGAGAGGGCCTCCTCTTGAGATGTGACGGGAACGCCGGGAATTCTTTTCCGAAGAAGCAGGGAAAGGATCCCTCACCTCGAGCTACGAGGCGGAAACGGGGCTCCTCTGGATGTGGGCGGGACCCTCGTGTTTCCTCTCGAGTGGAGACGGGTATGTCGGGGAACTTCTTGAGTTGCACCAAGGGTGTGACGGACCCTTTCGACGTTCCAGAGGTGAGGTGTGATTAGCCCCGAGAAGGCTCATCGCAAATGGGTCTCCTCTCGCATGGAGGGGAGAACCTCCAGGATATTCTCGAGTTGTGGCAGGTCTTCTCCAGTTACGACGGGGACCTCAGGGACCCGCTCTGGTGGCCTCAGGAAGGGCCGGTACCCATGCGAGTTGCTAGGGGCCAACTCGGGATTCCTCTCCCATCGATGCCAGGGCCTAAGACCTTGTGTGGAGTCAGGGCCGGAACCTGAGGATTCCTCTCCAGTGTTGACATGGATCTTGGGGTGCCTCTGAGTCTCCCCAGGGGAGTCAAGCCTCGTCTCGAGTGGGGGCATGCACGTGCGCTTCTCTCCCGAGCTGCAGCAGTAGGGTCATGCTTCCTGTCACGTGGATCAAGGGATCTGTGGCTTTCCCTCGAGGCTGTCCCTCGAGGCTTTCCCACGAGGGTTACCCACAGGGCTGTGCCACGTGCCACCTTGGTGTGAGTCGATCCTCGGCGTGAAAGACGAGCCGGTGAAGGGAAAAGAGGTTCCTCTGGAATGGACTGAGACATCTGGGGGACTCTTGGAACGGTGGCACAACCCTGGAGTTCCTCTCGCCGTTCCTGTTGAGAGGGCCTCCCCTTGAGATGCGACGGGAACGCCGGGAACTCTTTCCCGACGATGCAGGGAAAGGATCCCTCAACTCGAGCTACGAGGCGGAAACGGGGCTCCTCTGGATGTGGGCGGGACCCTCGTGTTTCCTTTCGAGTGGAGACGGGTATGTCGGGGAACTTCTTGATTTGCACCACGGGTGTGAAAGACCCTTTCGAAGTTCCAGAGGTGAGGTGTGATCAGCCTCGAGACGCCTCAGCGGAAATGGGCCTCATCTCGCCTGGAGGGGAGAACCGCCTGGATTTTCTCGAGTTGCGGCAGGTCTTCTCGAGTTACGACGGGGACCTCAGGGACCCGCTCTGGTGGCCTCAGGAAAGGCCAGTCCCCATGCGAGTTGCTAGGGGACCTCTCGGGATTCCTCTCCCGTCCATGCCGGGGCCTCAGTCCTTGTGTGGAGTCGGGGCCGGAACCTGAGGATTCCTCTCCAGTGTTGCCATGGATCTTGGGGTGCTTCTGAGTCTCCCCAGGGGAGTCAGGCCTCGTCTCGAGTGGGGGCATGCACGTGCGCTTTCTTCCCGAGCTGCAGCAGTAGTGTCACGCTTCCTGTCACGTGGATCAAGGGATCTGTGGCTTTCCCTCGAGGCTGTCCCTCGAGGCTTTCCCACGAGGCTTTCCCACAGGGCTGTGCCACGTGCCACCTTGGTGTGAGTCGATCCTCGGCGTGAAAGACGAGCCGGTGAAGGGAAAAGAGGTTCCTCTGGAATGGACTGAGACATCTGGGGGACTCTTGGAATGGTGGCACGACCCTGGAGTTCCTCTCGCCGTTCCTGTTGAGAGGGCCTCCTCTTGAGATGCGACGGGAACGCCGGGAACTCTTTCCCGACGAAGCAGGGAAAGGATCCCTCATCTCGAGCGACGAGGCGGAAACGGGGCTCCTCTGGATGTGGGCGGGACCCTCGTGATTCCTCTCGAGTGGAGACGGCTAGGTCGGGGAACTTCTGGATTTGCACCAAGGGTGTGAAGGACCCTTTCGAAGTTCCAGAGGTGAGGTGTGATCAGCCTCGAGACGCCTCAGCGGAAATGGGCCTCATCTCGCCTGGAGGGGAGAACCGCCTGGATTTTCTCGAGTTGCGGCAGGTCTTCTCGAGTTACGACGGGGACCTCAGGGACCCGCTCTGGTGGCCTCAGGAAAGGCCAGTCCCCATGCGAGTTGCTAGGGGACCTCTCGGGATTCCTCTCCCGTCCATGCCGGGGCCTCAGTCCTTGTGTGGAGTCGGGGCCGGAACCTGAGGATTCCTCTCCAGTGTTGCCATGGATCTTGGGGTGCTTCTGAGTCTCCCCAGGGGAGTCAGGCCTCGTCTCGAGTGGGGGCATGCACGTGCGCTTTCCTCCCGAGCTGCAGCAGTAGTGTCACGCTTCCTGTCACGTGGATCAAGGGATCTGTGGCTTTCCCTCGAGGCTGTCCCTCGAGGCTTTCCCACGAGGCTTTCCCACAGGGCTGTGCCACGTGCCACCTTGGTGTGAGTCGATCCTCGGCGTGAAAGACGAGCCGGTGAAGGGAAAAGAGGTTCCTCTGGAATGGACTGAGACATCTGGGGGACTCTTGCAATGGTGGCACGACCCTGGAGTTCCTCTCGCCGTTCCTGTTGAGAGGGCCTCCTCTTGAGATGCGACGGGAACGCCGGGAACTCATTCCCGACGAAGCAGGGAAAGGATCCCTCATCTCGAGCTATGAGGCGGAAACGGGGCTCCTCTGGATGTGGGCGGGACCCTCGTGATTCCTCTCGAGTGGAGACGGCTAGGTCGGGGAACTTCTGGATTTGCACCAAGGGTGTGAAGGACCCTTTCGAAGTTCCAGAGGTGAGGTGTGATCAGCCTCGAGACGCCTCAGCGGAAATGGGCCTCATCTCGCCTGGAGGGGAGAACCGCCTGGATTTTCTCCAGTTGCGGCAGGTCTTCTCGAGTTACGACGGGGACCTCAGGGACCCGCTCTGGTGGCCTCAGGAAAGGCCAGTCCCCATGCGAGTTGCTAGGGGACCTCTCGGGATTCCTCTCCCGTCCATGCCGGGGCCTCAGTCCTTGTGTGGAGTCGGGGCCGGAACCTGAGGATTCCTCTGCAGTGTTGCCATGGATCTTGGGGTGCTTCTGAGTCTCCCCAGGGGAGTCAGGCCTCGTCTCGAGTGGGGGCATGCACGTGCGCTTTCCTCCCGAGCTGCAGCAGTAGTGTCACGCTTCCTGTCACGTGGATCAAGGGATCTGTGGCTTTCCCTCGAGGCTGTCCCTCGAGGCTTTCCCACGAGGCTTTCCCACAGGGCTGTGCCACGTGCCACCTTGGTGTGAGTCGATCCTCGGCGTGAAAGACGAGCCGGTGAAGGGAAAAGAGGTTCCTCTGGAATGGACTGAGACATCTGGGGGACTCTTGCAATGGTGGCACGACCCTGGAGTTCCTCTCGCCGTTCCTGTTGAGAGGGCCTCCTCTTGAGATGCGACGGGAACGCCGGGAACTCTTTCCCGACGAAGCAGGGAAAGGATCCCTCATCTCGAGCTACAAGGCGGAAACGGGGCTCCTCTGGATGTGGGCGGGACCCTCGTGATTCCTCTCGAGTGGAGACGGCTAGGTCGGGGAACTTCTGGATTTGCACCAAGGGTGTGAAGGACCCTTTCGAAGTTCCAGAGGTGAGGTGTGATCAGCCTCGAGACGCCTCAGCGGAAATGGGCCTCTTCTCGCCTGGAGGGGAGAACCGCCTGGATTTTCTCGAGTTGCGGCAGGTCTTCTCGAGTTACGACGGGGACCTCAGGGACCCGCTCTGGTGGCCTCAGGAAAGGCCAGTCCCCATGCGAGTTGCTAGGGGACCTCTCGGGATTCCTCTCCCGTCCATGCCGGGGCCTCAGTCCTTGTGTGGAGTCGGGGCCGGAACCTGAGGATTCCTCTCCAGTGTTGCCATGGATCTTGGGGTGCTTCTGAGTCTCCCCAGGGGAGTCAGGCCTCGTCTCGAGTGGGGGCATGCACGTGCGCTTTCCTCCCGAGCTGCAGCAGTAGTGTCACGCTTCCTGTCACGTGGATCAAGGGATCTGTGGCTTTCCCTCGAAGCTGTCCCTCGAGGCTTTCCCACGAGGCTTTCCCACAGGGCTGTGCCACGTGCCACCTTGGTGTGAGTCGATCCTCGGCGTGAAAGACGAGCCGGTGAAGGGAAAAGAGGTTCCTCTGGAATGGACTGAGACATCTGGGGACTCTTGGAATGGTGGCACGACCCTGGAGTTCCTCTCGCCGTTCCTGTTGAGAGGGCCTCCTCTTGAGATGCGACGGGAACGCCGGGAACTCTTTCCCGACGAAGCAGGGAAAGGATCCCTCATCTCGAGCGACGAGGCGGAAACGGGGCTCCTCTGGATGTGGGCGGGACCCTCGTGATTCCTCTCGAGTGGAGACGGCTAGGTCGGGGAACTTCTGGATTTGCACCAAGGGTGTGAAGGACCCTTTCGAAGTTCCAGAGGTGAGGTGTGATCAGCCTCGAGACGCCTCAGCGGAAATGGGCCTCTTCTCGCCTGGAGGGGAGAACCGCCTGGATTTTCTCGAGTTGCGGCAGGTCTTCTCGAGTTAAGACGGGGACCTCAGGGACCCGCTCTGGTGGCCTCAGGAAAGGCCAGTCCCCATGCGAGTTGCTAGGGGACCTCTCGGGATTCCTCTCCCGTCCATGCCGGGGCCTCAGTCCTTGTGTGGAGTCGGGGCCGGAACCTGAGGATTCCTCTCCAGTGTTGCCATGGATCTTGGGGTGCTTCTGAGTCTCCCCAGGGGAGTCAGGCCTCGTCTCGAGTGGGGGCATGCACGTGCGCTTTCCTCCCGAGCTGCAGCAGTAGTGTCACGCTTCCTGTCACGTGGATCAAGGGATCTGTGGCTTTCCCTCGAGGCTGTCCCTCGAGGCTTTCCCACGAGGCTTTCCCACAGGGCTGTGCCACGTGCCACCTTGGTGTGAGTCGATCCTCGGCGTGAAAGACGAGCCGGTGAAGGGAAAAGAGGCTCCTCTGGAATGGACTGAGACATCTGGGGGACTCTTGCAATGGTGGCACGACCCTGGAGTTCCTCTCGCCGTTCCTGTTGAGAGGGCCTCCTCTTGAGATGCGACGGGAACGCCGGGAACTCTTTCCCGACGAAGCAGGGAAAGGATCCCTCATCTCGAGCTACGAGGCGGAAACGGGGCTCCTCTGGATGTGGGCGGGACCCTCGTGATTCCTCTCGAGTGGAGACGGCTAGGTCGGGGAACTTCTGGATTTGCACCAAGGGTGTGAAGGACCCTTTCGAAGTTCCAGAGGTGAGGTGTGATCAGCCTCGAGACGCCTCAGCGGAAATGGGCCTCATCTCGCCTGGAGGGGAGAACCTCCTGGATTTTCTCCAGTTGCGGCAGGTCTTCTTGAGTTACGACGGGGACCTCAGGTACCCGCTCTGGTGGCCTCAGGAAAGGCCAGTCCCCATGCGAGTTGCTAGGGGACCTCTCGGGATTCCTCTCCCGTCCATGCCGGGGCCTCAGTCCTTGTGTGGAGTCGGGGCCGGAACCTGAGGATTCCTCTGCAGTTTTGCCATGGATCTTGGGGTGCTTCTGAGTCTCCCCAGGGGAGTCAGGCCTCGTCTCGAGTGGGGGCATGCACGTGCGCTTTCCTCCCGAGCTGCAGCAGTAGTGTCACGCTTCCTGTCACGTGGATCAAGGGATCTGTGGCTTTCCCTCGAGGCTGTCCCTCGAGGCTTTCCCACGAGGCTTTCCCACAGGGCTGTGCCACGTGCCACCTTGGTGTGTGTCGATCCTCGGCGTGAAAGACGAGCCGGTGAAGGGAAAAGAGGTTCCTCTGGAATGGACTGAGACATCTGGGGGACTCTTGGAATGGTGGCACGACCCTGGAGTTCCTCTCGCCGTTCCTGTTGAGAGGGCCTCCTCTTGAGATGCGACGGGAACGCCGGGAACTCTTTCCCGACGAAGCAGGGAAAGGATCCCTCATCTCGAGCGACGAGGCGGAAACGGGGCTCCTCTGGATGTGGGCGGGACCCTCGTGATTCCTCTCGAGTGGAGACGGCTAGGTCGGGGAACTTCTGGATTTGCACCAAGGGTGTGAAGGACCCTTTCGAAGTTCCAGAGGTGAGGTGTGATCAGCCTCGAGACGCCTCAGCGGAAATGGGCCTCTTCTCGCCTGGAGGGGAGAACCGCCTGGATTTTCTCGAGTTGCGGCAGGTCTTCTCGAGTTACGACGGGGACCTCAGGGACCCGCTCTGGTGGCCTCAGGAAAGGCCAGTCCCCATGAGAGTTGCTAGGGGACCTCTCGGGATTCCTCTCCCGTCCATGCCGGGGCCTCAGTCCTTGTGTGGAGTCGGGGCCGGAACCTGAGGATTCCTCTCCAGTGTTGCCATGGATCTTGGGGTGCTTCTGAGTCTCCCCAGGGGAGTCAGGCCTCGTCTCGAGTGGGGGCATGCACGTGCGCTTTCCTCCCGAGCTGCAGCAGTAGTGTCACGCTTCCTGTCACGTGGATCAAGGGATCTGTGGCTTTCCCTCGAGGCTGTCCCTCGAGGCTTTCCCACGAGGCTTTCCCACAGGGCTGTGCCCCGTGCCACCTTGGTGTGAGTCGATCCTCGGCGTGAAAGACGAGCCGGTGAAGGGAAAAGAGGTTCCTCTGGAATGGACTGAGACATCTGGGGGACTCTTGCAATGGTGGCACGACCCTGGAGTTCCTCTCGCCGTTCCTGTTGAGAGGGCCTCCTCTTGAGATGCGACGGGAACGCCGGGAACTCTTTCCCGACGAAGCAGGGAAAGGATCCCACATCTCGAGCGACGAGGCGGAAACGGGGCTCCTCTGGATGTGGGCGGGACCCTCGTGATTCCTCTCGAGTGGAGACGGCTAGGTCGGGGAACTTCTGGATTTGCACCAAGGGTGTGAAGGACCCTTTCGAAGTTCCAGAGGTGAGGTGTGATCAGCCTCGAGACGCCTCAGCGGAAATGGGCCTCATCTCGCCTGGAGGGGAGAACCGCCTGGATTTTCTCGAGTTGCGGCAGGTCTTCTCGAGTTACGACGGGGACCTCAGGGACCCGCTCTGGTGGCCTCAGGAAAGGCCAGTCCCCATGCGAGTTGCTAGGGGACCTCTCGGGATTCCTGTCCCGTCCATGCCGGGGCCTCAGTCCTTGTGTGGAGTCGGGGCCGGAACCTGAGGATTCCTCTCCAGTGTTGCCATGGATCTTGGGGTGCTTCTGAGTCTCCCCAGGGGAGTCAGGCCTCGTCTCGAGTGGGGGCATGCACGTGCGCTTTCCTCCCGAGCTGCAGCAGTAGTGTCACGCTTCCTGTCACGTGGATCAAGGGATCTGTGGCTTTCCCTCGAGGCTGTCCCTCGAGGCTTTCCCACGAGGCTTTCCCACAGGGCTGTGCCACGTGCCACCTTGGTGTGAGTCGATCCTCGGCGTGAAAGACGAGCCGGTGAAGGGAAAAGAGGTTCCTCTGGAATGGACTGAGACATCTGGGGGACTCTTGGAATGGTGGCACGACCCTGGAGTTCCTCTCGCCGTTCCTGTTGAGAGGGCCTCCTCTTGAGATGCGACGGGAACGCCGGGAACTCATTCCCGACGAAGCAGGGAAAGGATCCCTCATCTCGAGCTATGAGGCGGAAACGGGGCTCCTCTGGATGTGGGCGGGACCCTCGTGATTCCTCTCGAGTGGAGACGGCTAGGTCGGGGAACTTCTTGATTTGCACCAAGGGTGTGAAGGAGCCTTTCGAAGTTCCAGAGGTGAGGTGTGATCAGCCTCGAGACGCCTCAGCGGAAATGGGCCTCATCTCGCCTGGAGGGGAGAACCGCCTGGATTTTCTCGAGTTGCGGCAGGTCTTCTCGAGTTACGACGGGGACCTCAGGGACCCGCTCTGGTGGCCTCAGGAAAGGCCAGTCCCCATGCGAGTTGCTAGGGGACCTCTCGGGATTCCTCTCCCGTCCATGCCGGGGCCTCAATCCTTGTGTGGAGTCGGGGCCGGAACCTGAGGATTCCTCTCCAGTGTTGCCATGGATCTTGGGGTGCTTCTGAGTCTCCCCAGGGGAGTCAGGCCTCGTCTCGAGTGGGGGCATGCACGTGCGCTTTCCTCCCGAGCTGCAGCAGTAGTGTCACGCTTCCTGTCACGTGGATCAAGGGATCTGTGGCTTTCCCTCGAGGCTGTCCCTCGAGGCTTTCCCACGAGGCTTTCCCACAGGGCTGTGCCACGTGCCACTTTGGTGTGAGTCGATCCTCGGCGTGAAAGACGAGCCGGTGAAGGGAAAAGAGGTTCCTCTGGAATGGACTGAGACATCTGGGGGACTCTTGGAATGGTGGCACGACCCTGGAGTTCCTCTCGCCGTTCCTGTTGAGAGGGCCTCCTCTTGAGATGCGACGGGAACGCCGGGAACTCTTTCCCGACGAAGCAGGGAAAGGATCCCTCATCTCGAGCGACGAGGCGGAAACGGGGCTCCTCTGGATGTGGGCGGGACCCTCGTGATTCCTCTCGAGTGGAGACGGCTAGGTCGGGGAACTTCTGGATTTGCACCAAGGGTGTGAAGGACCCTTTCGAAGTTCCAGAGGTGAGGTGTGATCAGCCTCGAGACGCCTCAGAGGAAATGGGCCTCTTCTCGCCTGGAGGGGAGAACCGCCTGGATTTTCTCGAGTTGCGGCAGGTCTTCTCGAGTTACGACGGGGACCTCAGGGACCCGCTCTGGTGGCCTCAGGAAAGGCCAGTCCCCATGCGAGTTGCTAGGGGACCTCTCGGGATTCCTCTCCCGTCCATGCCGGGGCCTCAGTCCTTGTGTGGAGTCGGGGCCGGAACCTGAGGATTCCTCTCCAGTGTTGCCATGGATCTTGGGGTGCTTCTGAGTCTCCCCAGGGGAGTCAGGCCTCGTCTCGAGTGGGGGCATGCACGTGCGCTTTCCTCCCGAGCTGCAGCAGTAGTGTCACGCTTCCTGTCACGTGGATCAAGGGATCTGTGGCTTTCCCTCGAAGCTGTCCCTCGAGGCTTTCCCACGAGGCTTTCCCACAGGGCTGTGCCACGTGCCACCTTGGTGTGAGTTGATCCTCGGCGTGAAAGACGAGCCGGTGAAGGGAAAAGAGGTTCCTCTGGAATGGACTGAGACATCTGGGGGACTCTTGGAATGGTGGCACGACCCTGGAGTTCCTCTCGCCATTCCTGTTGAGAGGGCCTCCTCTTGAGATGCGACGGGAACGCCGGGAACTCTTTCCCGAAGAAGCAGGGAAAGGATCCCTCATCTCGAGCTACGAGGCGAAAACGGGGCTCCTCTGGATGTGGGCGGGACCCTCGTGATTCCTCTCGAGTGGAGACGGCTAGGTCGGGGAACTTCTGGATTTGCACCAAGGGTGTGAAGGACCCTTTCGAAGTTCCAGAGGTGAGGTGTGATCAGCCTCGAGACGCCTCAGCGGAAATGGGCCTCATCTCGCCTGGAGGGGAGAACCGCCTGGATTTTCTCGAGTTGCGGCAGGTCTTCTCGAGTTACGACGGGGACCTCAGGGACCCGCTCTGGTGGCCTCAGGAAAGGCCAGTCCCCATGCGAGTTGCTAGGGGACCTCTCGGGATTCCTCTCCCGTCCATGCCGGGGCCTCAGTCCTTGTGTGGAGTCGGGGCCGGAACCTGAGGATTCCTCTCCAGTGTTGCCATGGATCTTGGGGTGCTTCTGAGTCTCCCCAGGGGAGTCAGGCCTCGTCTCGAGTGGGGGCATGCACGTGCGCTTTCCTCCCGAGCTGCAGCAGTAGTGTCACGCTTCCTGTCACGTGGATCAAGGGATCTGTGGCTTTCCCTCGAGGCTGTCCCTCGAGGCTTTCCCACGAGGCTTTCCCACAGGGCTGTGCCACGTGCCACCTTGGTGTGAGTCGATCCTCGGCGTGAAAGACGAGCCGGTGAAGGGAAAAGAGGTTCCTCTGGAATGGACTGAGACATCTGGGGGACTCTTGGAATGGTGGCACGACCCTGGAGTTCCTCTCGCCGTTCCTGTTGAGAGGGCCTCCTCTTGAGATGCGACGGGAACGCCGGGAACTCTTTCCCGAAGAAGCAGGGAAAGGATCCCTCATCTCGAGCGACGAGGCGGAAACGGGGCTCCTCTGGATGTGGGCGGGACCCTCGTGATTCCTCTCGAGTGGAGACGGCTAGGTCGGGGAACTTCTGGATTTGCACCAAGGGTGTGAAGGACCCTTTCGAAGTTCCAGAGGTGAGGTGTGATCAGCCTTGAGACGCCTCAGCGGAAATGGGCCTCATCTCGCCTGGAGGGGAGAACCGCCTGGATTTTCTCCAGTTGCGGCAGGTCTTCTCGAGTTTCGACCGGGACCTCAGGGACCCGCTCTGGTGGCCTCAGGAAAGGCCAGTCCCCATGCGAGTTGCTAGGGGACCTCTCGGGATTCCTCTCCCGTCCATGCCGGGGCCTCAGTCCTTGTGTGGAGTCGGGGCCGGAACCTGAGGATTCCTCTCCAGTGTTGCCATGGATCTTGGGGTGCTTCTGAGTCTCCCCAGGGGAGTCAGGCCTCGTCTCGAGTGGGGGCATGCACGTGCGCTTTCCTCCCGAGCTGCAGCAGTAGTGTCACGCTTCCTGTCACGTGGATCAAGGGATCTGTGGCTTTCCCTCGAGGCTGTCCCTCGAGGCTTTCCCACGAGGCTTTCCCACAGGGCTGTGCCCCGTGTCACCTTGGTGTGAGTCGATCCTCGGCGTGAAAGACGAGCCGGTGAAGGGAAAAGAGGTTCCTCTGGAATGGACTGAGACATCTGGGGGACTCTTGCAATGGTGGCACGACCCTGGAGTTCCTCTCGCCGTTCCTGTTGAGAGGGCCTCCTCTTGAGATGCGACGGGAACGCCGGGAACTCTTTCCCGACGAAGCAGGGAAAGGATCCCTCATCTCGAGCGACGAGGCGGAAACGGGGCTCCTCTGGATGTGGGCGGGACCCTCGTGATTCCTCTCGAGTGGAGACGGCTAGGTCGGGGAACTTCTGGATTTGCACCAAGGGTGTGAAGGACCCTTTCGAAGTTCCAGAGGTGAGGTGTGATCAGCCTCGAGACGCCTCAGCGGAAATGGGCCTCATCTCGCCTGGAGGGGAGAACCGCCTGGATTTTCTCGAGTTGCGGCAGGTCTTCTCGAGTTACGACGGGGACCTCAGGGACCCGCTCTGGTGGCCTCAGGAAAGGCCAGTCCCCATGCGAGTTGCTAGGGGACCTCTCGGGATTCCTCTCCCGTCCATGCCGGGGCCTCAGTCCTTGTGTGGAGTCGGGGCCGGAACCTGAGGATTCCTCTCCAGTGTTGCCATGGATCTTGGGGTGCTTCTGAGTCTCCCCAGGGGAGTCAGGCCTCGTCTCGAGTGGGGGCATGCACGTGCGCTTTCCTCCCGAGCTGCAGCAGTAGTGTCACGCTTCCTGTCACGTGGATCAAGGGATCTGTGGCTTTCCCTCGAGGCTGTCCCTCGAGGCTTTCCCACGAGGCTTTCCCACAGGGCTGTGCCACGTGCCACCTTGGTGTGAGTCGATCCTCGGCGTGAAAGACGAGCCGGTGAAGGGAAAAGAGGTTCCTCTGGAATGGACTGAGACATCTGGGGGACTCTTGGAATGGTGGCACGACCCTGGAGTTCCTCTCGCCGTTCCTGTTGAGAGGGCCTCCTCTTGAGATGCGACGGGAACGCCGGGAACTCTTTCCCGAAGAAGCAGGGAAAGGATCCCTCATCTCGAGCGACGAGGCGGAAACGGGGCTCCTCTGGATGTGGGCGGGACCCTCGTGATTCCTCTCGAGTGGAGACGGCTAGGTCGGGGAACTTCTGGATTTGCACCAAGGGTGTGAAGGACCCTTTCGAAGTTCCAGAGGTGAGGTGTGATCAGCCTCGAGACGCCTCAGCGGAAATGGGCCTCATCTCGCCTGGAGGGGAGAACCGCCTGGATTTTCTCCAGTTGCGGCAGGTCTTCTCGAGTTTCGACCGGGACCTCAGGGACCCGCTCTGGTGGCCTCAGGAAAGGCCAGTCCCCATGCGAGTTGCTAGGGGACCTCTCGGGATTCCTCTCCCGTCCATGCCGGGGCCTCAGTCCTTGTGTGGAGTCGGGGCCGGAACCTGAGGATTCCTCTCCAGTGTTGCCATGGATCTTGGGGTGCTTCTGAGTCTCCCCAGGGGAGTCAGGCCTCGTCTCGAGTGGGGGCATGCACGTGCGCTTTCCTCCCGAGCTGCAGCAGTAGTGTCACGCTTCCTGTCACGTGGATCAAGGGATCTGTGGCTTTCCCTCGAGGCTGTCCCTCGAGGCTTTCCCACGAGGCTTTCCCACAGGGCTGTGCCCCGTGTCACCTTGGTGTGAGTCGATCCTCGGCGTGAAAGACGAGCCGGTGAAGGGAAAAGAGGTTCCTCTGGAATGGACTGAGACATCTGGGGGACTCTTGCAATGGTGGCACGACCCTGGAGTTCCTCTCGCCGTTCCTGTTGAGAGGGCCTCCTCTTGAGATGCGACGGGAACGCCGGGAACTCTTTCCCGACGAAGCAGGGAAAGGATCCCTCATCTCGAGCGACGAGGCGGAAACGGGGCTCCTCTGGATGTGGGCGGGACCCTCGTGATTCCTCTCGAGTGGAGACGGCTAGGTCGGGGAACTTCTGGATTTGCACCAAGGGTGTGAAGGACCCTTTCGAAGTTCCAGAGGTGAGGTGTGATCAGCCTCGAGACGCCTCAGCGGAAATGGGCCTCATCTCGCCTGGAGGGGAGAACCGCCTGGATTTTCTCGAGTTGCGGCAGGTCTTCTCGAGTTACGACGGGGACCTCAGGGACCCGCTCTGGTGGCCTCAGGAAAGGCCAGTCCCCATGCGAGTTGCTAGGGGACCTCTCGGGATTCCTCTCCCGTCCATGCCGGGGCCTCAGTCCTTGTGTGGAGTCGGGGCCGGAACCTGAGGATTCCTCTCCAGTGTTGCCATGGATCTTGGGGTGCTTCTGAGTCTCCCCAGGGGAGTCAGGCCTCGTCTCGAGTGGGGGCATGCACGTGCGCTTTCCTCCCGAGCTGCAGCAGTAGTGTCACGCTTCCTGTCACGTGGATCAAGGGATCTGTGGCTTTCCCTCGAGGCTGTCCCTCGAGGCTTTCCCACGAGGCTTTCCCACAGGGCTGTGCCACGTGCCACCTTGGTGTGAGTCGATCCTCGGCGTGAAAGACGAGCCGGTGAAGGGAAAAGAGGTTCCTCTGGAATGGACTGAGACATCTGGGGGACTCTTGGAATGGTGGCACGACCCTGGAGTTCCTCTCGCCGTTCCTGTTGAGAGGGCCTCCTCTTGAGATGCGACGGGAACGCCGGGAACTCTTTCCCGACGAAGCAGGGAAAGGATCCCTCATCTCGAGCGACGAGGCGGAAACGGGGCTCCTCTGGATGTGGGCGGGACCCTCGTGATTCCTCTCGAGTGGAGACGGCTAGGTCGGGGAACTTCTGGATTTGCACCAAGGGTGTGAAGGACCCTTTCGAAGTTCCAGAGGTGAGGTGTGATCAGCCTCGAGACGCCTCAGCGGAAATGGGCCTCATCTCGCCTGGAGGGGAGAACCGCCTGGATTTTCTCCAGTTGCGGCAGGTCTTCTCGAGTTTCGACCGGGACCTCAGGGACCCGCTCTGGTGGCCTCAGGAAAGGCCAGTCCCCATGCGAGTTGCTAGGGGACCTCTCGGGATTCCTCTCCCGTCCATGCCGGGGCCTCAGTCCTTGTGTGGAGTCGGGGCCGGAACCTGAGGATTCCTCTCCAGTGTTGCCATGGATCTTGGGGTGCTTCTGAGTCTCCCCAGGGGAGTCAGGCCTCGTCTCGAGTGGGGGCATGCACGTGCGCTTTCCTCCCGAGCTGCAGCAGTAGTGTCACGCTTCCTGTCACGTGGATCAAGGGATCTGTGGCTTTCCCTCGAGGCTGTCCCTCGAGGCTTTCCCACGAGGCTTTCCCACAGGGCTGTGCCCCGTGTCACCTTGGTGTGAGTCGATCCTCGGCGTGAAAGACGAGCCGGTGAAGGGAAAAGAGGTTCCTCTGGAATGGACTGAGACATCTGGGGGACTCTTGCAATGGTGGCACGACCCTGGAGTTCCTCTCGCCGTTCCTGTTGAGAGGGCCTCCTCTTGAGATGCGACGGGAACGCCGGGAACTCTTTCCCGACGAAGCAGGGAAAGGATCCCTCATCTCGAGCGACGAGGCGGAAACGGGGCTCCTCTGGATGTGGGCGGGACCCTCGTGATTCCTCTCGAGTGGAGACGGCTAGGTCGGGGAACTTCTGGATTTGCACCAAGGGTGTGAAGGACCCTTTCGAAGTTCCAGAGGTGAGGTGTGATCAGCCTCGAGACGCCTCAGCGGAAATGGGCCTTATCTCGCCTGGAGGGGAGAACCTCCTGGATTTTCTCGAGTTGCGGCAGGTCTTCTCGAGTTACGACGGGGACCTCAGGGACCCGCTCTGGTGGCCTCAGGAAAGGCCAGTCCCCATGCGAGTTGCTAGGGGACCTGTCGGGATTCCTCTCCCGTCCATGCCGGGGCCTCAGTCCTTGTGTGGAGTCGGGGCCAGAACCTGAGGATTCCTCTCCAGTGTTGCCATGGATCTTGGGGTGCTTCTGAGTCTCCCCAGGGGAGTCAGGCCTCGTCTCGAGTGGGGGCATGCACGTGCGCTTTCCTCCCGAGCTGCAGCAGTAGTGTCACGCTTCCTGTCACGTGGATCAAGGGATCTGTGGCTTTCCCTCGAGGCTGTCCCTCGAGGCTTTCCCACGAGGCTTTCCCACAGGGCTGTGCCACGTGCCACCTTGGTGTGAGTCGATCCTCGGCGTGAAAGACGAGCCGGTGAAGGGAAAAGAGGTTCCTCTGGAATGGACTGAGACATCTGGGGGACTCTTGCAATGGTGGCACGACCCTGGAGTTCCTCTCGCCGTTCCTGTTGAGAGGGCCTCCTCTTGAGATGCGACGGGAACGCCGGGAACTCTTTCCCGACGAAGCAGGGAAAGGATCCCTCATTTCGAGCGACGAGGCGGAAACCGGGCTCCTCTGGATGTGGGCGTGACCCTCGTGATTCCTCTCGAGTGGAGACGGCTAGGTCGGGGAACTTCTGGATTTGCACCAAGGGTGTGAAGGACCCTTTCGAAGTTCCAGAGGTGAGGTGTGATCAGCCTCGAGACGCCTCAGCGGAAATGGGCCTCATCTCGCCTGGAGGGGAGAACCTCCTGGATTTTCTCGAGTTGCGGCAGGTCTTCTCGAGTTACGACGGGGACCTCAGGGACCCGCTCTGGTGGCCTCAGGAAAGGCCAGTCCCCATGCGAGTTGCTAGGGGACCTGTCGGGATTCCTCTCCCGTCCATGCCGGGGCCTCAGTCCTTGTGTGGAGTCGGGGCCGGAACCTGAGGATTCCTCTCCAGTGTTGCCATGGATCTTGGGGTGCTTCTGAGTCTCCCCAGGGGAGTCAGGCCTCGTCTCGAGTGGGGGCATGCACGTGCGCTTTCCTCCCGAGCTGCAGCAGTAGTGTCACGCTTCCTGTCACGTGGATCAAGGGATCTGTGGCTTTCCCTCGAGGCTGTCCCTCGAGGCTTTCCCACGAGGCTTTCCCACAGGGCTGTGCCACGTGCCACCTTGGTGTGAGTCGATCCTCGGCGTGAAAGACGAGCCGGTGAAGGGAAAAGAGGCTCCTCTGGAATGGACTGAGACATCTGGGGGACTCTTGGAATGGTGGCACGACCCTGGAGTTCCTCTCGCCGTTCCTGTTGAGAGGGCCTCCTCTTGAGATGCGACGGGAACGCCGGGAACTCTTTCCCGACGAAGCAGGGAAAGGATCCCTCATCTCGAGCTACGAGGCGGAAACGGGGCTCCTCTGGATGTGGGCGGGACCCTCGTGATTCCTCTCGAGTGGAGACGGCTAGGTCGGGGAACTTCTGGATTTGCACCAAGGGTGTGAAGGACCCTTTCGAAGTTCCAGAGGTGAGGTGTGATCAGCCTCGAGACGCCTCAGCGGAAATGGGCCTCATCTCGCCTGGAGGGGAGAACCTCCTGGATTTTCTCCAGTTGCGGCAGGTCTTCTTGAGTTACGACGGGGACCTCAGGGACCCGCTCTGGTGGCCTCAGGAAAGGCCAGTCCCCATGCGAGTTGCTAGGGGACCTCTCGGGATTCCTCTCCCGTCCATGCCGGGGCCTCAGTCCTTGTGTGGAGTCGGGGCCGGAACCTGAGGATTCCTCTGCATTGTTGCCATGGATCTTGGGGTGCTTCTGAGTCTCCCCAGGGGAGTCAGGCCTCGTCTCGAGTGGGGGCATGCACGTGCGCTTTCCTCCCGAGCTGCAGCAGTAGTGTCACGCTTCCTGTCACGTGGATCAAGGGATCTGTGGCTTTCCCTCGAGGCTGTCCCTCGAGGCTTTCCCACGAGGCTTTCCCACAGGGCTGTGCCACGTGCCACCTTGGTGTGAGTCGATCCTCGGCGTGAAAGACGAGCCGGTGAAGGGAAAAGAGGTTCCTCTGGAATGGACTGAGACATCTGGGGGACTCTTGGAATGGTGGCACGACCCTGGAGTTCCTCTCGCCGTTCCTGTTGAGAGGGCCTCCTCTTGAGATGCGACGGGAACGCCGGGAACTCTTTCCCGACGAAGCAGGTAAAGGATCCCTCATCTCGAGCGACGAGGCGGAAACGGGGCTCCTCTGGATGTGGGCGGGACCCTCGTGATTCCTCTCGAGTGGAGACGGCTAGGTCGGGGAACTTCTGGATTTGCACCAAGGGTGTGAAGGACCCTTTCGAAGTTCCAGAGGTGAGGTGTGATCAGCCTCGAGACGCCTGAGCGGAAATGGGCCTCTTCTCGCCTGGAGGGGAGAACCGCCTGGATTTTCTCGAGTTGCGGCAGGTCTTCTCGAGTTACGACGGGGACCTCAGGGACCCGCTCTGGTGGCCTCAGGAAAGGCCAGTCCCCATGCGAGTTGCTAGGGGACCTCTCGGGATTCCTCTCCCGTCCATGCCGGGGCCTCAGTCCTTGTGTGGAGTCGGGGCCGGAACCTGAGGATTCCTCTCCAGTGTTGCCATGGATCTTGGGGTGCTTCTGAGTCTCCCCAGGGGAGTCAGGCCTCGTCTCGAGTGGGGGCATGCACGTGCGCTTTCCTCCCGAGCTGCAGCAGTAGTGTCACGCTTCCTGTCACGTGGATCAAGGGATCTGTGGCTTTCCCTCGAGGCTGTCCCTCGAGGCTTTCCCACGAGGCTTTCCCACAGGGCTGTGCCCCGTGCCACCTTTGTGTGAGTCGATCCTCGGCGTGAAAGACGAGCCGGTGAAGGGAAAAGAGGTTCCTCTGGAATGGACTGAGACATCTGGGGGACTCTTGGAATGGTGGCACGACCCTGGAGTTCCTCTCGCCGTTCCTGTTGAGAGGGCCTCCTCTTGAGATGCGACGGGAACGCCGGGAACTCTTTCCCGAAGAAGCAGGGAAAGGATCCCACATCTCGAGCGACGAGGCGGAAACGGGGCTCCTCTGGATGTGGGCGGGACCCTCGTGATTCCTCTCGAGTGGAGACGGCTAGGTCGGGGAACTTCTGGATTTGCACCAAGGGTGTGAAGGACCCTTTCGAAGTTCCAGAGGTGAGGTGTGATCAGCCTCGAGACGCCTCAGCGGAAATGGGCCTCATCTCGCCTGGAGGGGAGAACCTCCTGGATTTTCTCCAGTTGCGGCAGGTCTTCTCGAGTTACGACGGGGACCTCAGGGACCCGCTCTGGTGGCCTCAGGAAAGGCCAGTCCCCATGCGAGTTGCTAGGGGACCTGTCGGGATTCCTCTCCCGTCCATGCCGGGGCCTCAGTCCTTGTGTGGAGTCGGGGCCGGAACCTGAGGATTCCTCTCCAGTGTTGCCATGGATCTTGGGGTGCTTCTGAGTCTCCCCAGGGGAGTCAGGCCTCGTCTCGAGTGGGGGCATGCACGTGCGCTTTCCTCCCGAGCTGCAGCAGTAGTGTCACGCTTCCTGTCACGTGGATCAAGGGATCTGTGGCTTTCCCTCGAGGCTGTCCCTCGAGGCTTTCCCACGAGGCTTTCCCACAGGGCTGTGCCACGTGCCACCTTGGTGTGAGTCGATCCTCGGCGTGAAAGACGAGCCGGTGAAGGGAAAAGAGGTTCCTCTGGAATGGACTGAGACATCTGGGGGACTCTTGCAATGGTGGCACGACCCTGGAGTTCCTCTCGCCGTTCCTGTTGAGAGGGCCTCCTCTTGAGATGCGACGGGAACGCCGGGAACTCTTTCCCGACGAAGCAGGGAAAGGATCCCTCATCTCGAGCTACGAGGCGGAAACGGGGCTCCTCTGGATGTGGGCGGGACCCTCGTGATTCCTCTCGAGTGGAGACGGCTAGGTCGGGGAACTTCTGGATTTGCACCAAGGGTGTGAAGGACCCTTTCGAAGTTCCAGAGGTGAGGTGTGATCAGCCTCGAGACGCCTCAGCGGAAATGGGCCTCATCTCGCCTGGAGGGGAGAACCGCCTGGATTTTCTCGAGTTGCGGCAGGTCTTCTCGAGTTACGACGGGGACCTCAGGGACCCGCTCTGGTGGCCTCAGGAAAGGCCAGTCCCCATGCGAGTTGCTAGGGGACCTCTCGGGATTCCTCTCCCGTCCATGCCGGGGCCTCAGTCCTTGTGTGGAGTCGGGGCCGGAACCTGAGGATTCCTCTCCAGTGTTGCCATGGATCTTGGGGTGCTTCTGAGTCTCCCCAGGGGAGTCAGGCCTCGTCTCGAGTGGGGGCATGCACTTGCGCTTTCCTCCCGAGCTGCAGCAGTAGTGTCACGCTTCCTGTCACGTGGATCAAGGGATCTGTGGCTTTCCCTCGAGGCTGTCCCTCGAGGCTTTCCCACGAGGCTTTCCCACAGGGCTGTGACCCGTGCCACCTTGGTGTGAGTCGATCCTCGGCGTGAAAGACGAGCCGGTGAAGGGAAAAGAGGTTCCTCTGGAATGGACTGAGACATCTGGGGGACTCTTGGAATGGTGGCACGACCCTGGAGTTCCTCTCGCCGTTCCTGTTGAGAGGGCCTCCTCTTGAAATGCGTCGGGAACGCCGGGAACTCTTTCCCGACGAAGCAGGAAAAGGATCCCACATCTCGAGCGACGAGGCGGAAACGGGGCTCCTCTGGATGTGGGCGGGACCCTCGTGATTCCTCTCGAGTGGAGACGGCTAGGTCGGGGAACTTCTGGATTTGCACCAATTGTGTGAAGTACCCTTTCGAAGTTCCAGAGGTGAGGTGTGATCAGCCTCGAGACGCCTCAGCGGAAATGGGCCTCATCTCGCCTGGAGGGGAGAACCTCCTGGATTTTCTCGAGTTGCGGCAGGTCTTCTCGAGTTACGACGGGGACCTCAGGGACCCGCTCTGGTGGCCTCAGGAAAGGCCAGTCCCCATGCGAGTTGCTAGGGGACCTGTCGGGATTCCTCTCCCGTCCATGCCGGGGCCTCAGTCCTTGTGTGGAGTCGGGGCCGGAACCTGAGGATTCCTCTCCAGTGTTGCCATGGATCTTGGGGTGCTTCTGAGTCTCCCAAGGGGAGTCAGGCCTCGTCTCGAGTGGGGGCATGCACGTGCGCTTTCCTCCCGACCGGCAGCAGTAGTGTCACGCTTCCTGTCACGTGGATCAAGGGATCTGTGGCTTTCCCTCGAGGCTGTCCCTCGAAGCTTTCCCACGAGGCTTTCCCACAGGGCTGTGCCACGTGCCACCTTGGTGTGAGTCGATCCTCGGCGTGAAAGACGAGCCGGTGAAGGGAAAAGAGGCTCCTCTGGAATGGACTGAGACATCTGGGGGACTCTTGGAATGGTGGCACGACCCTGGAGTTCCTCTCGCCGTTCCTGTTTAGAGGGCCTCCTCTTGAGATGCGACGGGAAGCGGGAACTCTTTCCCGACGAAGCAGGGAAAGGATCCCTCATCTCGAGCGACGAGGCAGAAACGGGGCTCCTCTGGATGTGGGCGGGACCCTCGTGATTCCTCTCGAGTGGAGACGGGTATGTCAGGGAACTTCTGGATGTGCAACAAGGGTGTGAAGGACCCTTTCGAAGTTCCAGAGGTGAGGTGTGATCAGCCTCGAGACGCCTCAGCGGAAATGGGCCTCATCTCGCCTGGAGGGGAGAACCTCCTGGATTTTCTCGAGTTGCGGCAGGTCTTCTCGAGTTACGACGGGGACCTCAGGGACCCGCTCTGGTGGCCTCAGGAAAGGCCAGTCCCCATGCGAGTTGCTAGGGGACCTCTCGGGATTCCTCTCCCGTCCATGCCGGGGCCTCAGTCCTTGTGTGGAGTCGGGGCCGGAACCTGAGGATTCCTCTCCAGTGTTGCCATGGATCTTGGGGTGCTTCTGAGTCTCCCCAGGGGAGTCAGGCCTCGTCTCGAGTGGGGGCATGCACGTGCGCTTTCCTCCCGAGCTGCAGCAGTAGTGTCACGCTTCCTGTCACGTGGATCAAGGGATCTGTGGCTTTCCCTCGAGGCTGTCCCTCGAGGCTTTCCCACGAGGCTTTCCCACAGGGCTGTGCCACGTGCCACCTTGGTGTGAGTCGATCCTCGGCGTGAAAGACGAGCCGGTGAAGGGAAAAGAGGTTCCTCTGGAATGGACTGAGACATCTGGGGGACTCTTGGAATGGTGGCACGACCCTGGAGTTCCTCTCGCCGTTCCTGTTGAGAGGGCCTCCTCTTGAGATGCGACGGGAACGCCGGGAACTCTTTCCCGACGAAGCAGGGAAAGGATCCCTCATCTCGAGCGACGAGGCGGAAACGGGGCTCCTCTGGATGTGGGCGGGACCCTCGTGATTCCTCTCGAGTGGAGACGGCTAGGTCGGGGAGCTTCTGGATTTGCACCAAGGGTGTGAAGGACCCTTTCGAAGTTCCAGAGGTGAGGTGTGATCAGCCTCGAGACGCCTCAGCGGAAATGGGCCTCATCTCGCCTGGAGGGGAGAACCGCCTGGATTTTCTCCAGTTGCGGCAGGTCTTCTCGAGTTACGACGGGGACCTCAGGGACCCGCTCTGGTGGCCTCAGGAAAGGCCAGTCCCCATGCGAGTTGCTAGGGGACCTCTCGGGATTTCTCTCCCGTCCATGCCGGGGCCTCAGTCCTTGTGTGGAGTCGGGGCCGGAACCTGAGGATTCCTCTCCAGTGTTGCCATGGATCTTGGGGTGCTTCTGAGTCTCCCCAGGGGAGTCAGGCCTCGTCTCGAGTGGGGGCATGCACGTGCGCTTTCCTCCCGAGCTGCAGCAGTAGTGTCACGCTTCCTGTCACGTGGATCAAGGGATCTGTGGCTTTCCCTCGAGGCTGTCCCTCGAGGCTTTCCCACGAGGCTTTCCCACAGGGCTGTGCCACGTGCCACCTTGGTGTGAGTCGATCCTCGGCGTGAAAGACGAGCCGGTGAAGGGAAAAGAGGTTCCTCTGGAATGGACTGAGACATCTGGGGGACTCTTGGAATGGTGGCACGACCCTGGAGTTCCTCTCGCCGTTCCTGTTGAGGGGGCCTCCTCTTCAGATGCGACGGGAACGCCGGGAACTCTTTCCCGACGAAGCAGGGAAAGGATCCCTCATCTCGAGCGACGAGGCGGAAACGGGGCTCCTCTGGATGTGGGCGGGACCCTCGTGATTCCTCTCGAGTGGAGACGGCTAGGTCGGGGAACTTCTGGATTTGCACCAAGGGTGTGAAGGACCCTTTCGAAGTTCCAGAGGTGAGGTGTGATCAGCCTCGAGACGCCTCAGCGGAAATGGGCCTCATCTCGCCTGGAGGGGAGAACCGCCTGGATTTTCTCGAGTTGCGGCAGGTCTTCTCGAGTTACGACGGGGACCTCAGGGACCCGCTCTGGTGGCCTCAGGAAAGGCCAGTCCCCATGCGAGTTGCTAGGGGACCTCTCGGGATTCCTCTCCCGTCCATGCCGGGGCCTCAGTCCTTGTGTGGAGTCGGGGCCGGAACCTGAGGATTCCTCTCCAGTGTTGCCATGGATCTTGGGGTGCTTCTGAGTCTCCCCAGGGGAGTCAGGCCTCGTCTCGAGTGGGGGCATGCACGTGCGCTTTCCTCCCGAGCTGCAGCAGTAGTGTCACGCTTCCTGTCACGTGGATCAAGGGATCTGTGGCTTTCCCTCGAGGCTGTCCCTCGAGGCTTTCCCACGAGGCTTTCCCACAGGGCTGTGCCACGTGCCACCTTGGTGTGAATTGATCCTCGGCGTGAAAGACGAGCCGGTGAAGGGAAAAGAGGTTCCTCTGGAATGGACTGAGACATCTGGGGGACTCTTGGAATGGTGGCACGACCCTGGAGTTCCTCTCGCCGTTCCTGTTGAGAGGGCCTCCTCTTGAGATGCGACGGGAACGCCGGGAACTCTTTCCCGACGAAGCAGGGAAAGGATCCCTCATCTCGAGCGACGAGGCGGAAACGGGGCTCCTCTGGATGTGGGCGGGACCCTCGTGATTCCTCTCGAGTGGAGACGGCTAGGTCGGGGAACTTCTGGATTTGCACCAAGGGTGTGAAGGACCCTTTCGAAGTTCCAGAGGTGAGGTGTGATCAGCCTCGAGACGCCTCAGCGGAAATGGGCCTCTTCTCGCCTGGAGGGGAGAACCGCCTGGATTTTCTCGAGTTGCGGCAGGTCTTCTCGAGTTACGACGGGGACCTCAGGGACCCGCTCTGGTGGCCTCAGGAAAGGCCAGTCCCCATGCGAGTTGCTAGGGGACCTCTCGGGATTCCTCTCCCGTCCATGCCGGGGCCTCAGTCCTTGTGTGGAGTCGGGGCCGGAACCTGAGGATTCCTCTCCAGTGTTGCCATGGATCTTGGGGTGCTTCTGAGTCTCCCCAGGGGAGTCAGGCCTCGTCTCGAGTGGGGGCATGCACGTGCGCTTTCCTCCCGAGCTGCAGCAGTAGTGTCACGCTTCCTGACACGTGGATCAAGGGATCTGTGGCTTTCCCTCGAAGCTGTCCCTCGAGGCTTTCCCACGAGGCTTTCCCACAGGGCTGTGCCACGTGCCACCTTGGTGTGAGTTGATCCTCGGCGTGAAAGACGAGCCGGTGAAGGGAAAAGAGGTTCCTCTGGAATGGACTGAGACATCTAGGGGACTCTTGGAATGGTGGCACGACCCTGGAGTTCCTCTCGCCGTTCCTGTTGAGAGGGCCTCCTCTTGAAATGCGACGGGAACGCCGGGAACTCTTTCCCGACGAAGCAGGGAAAGGATCCCTCATCTCGAGCTACGAGGCGGAAACGGGGCTCCTCTGGATGTGGGCGGGACCCTCGTGATTCCTCTCGAGTGGAGACGGCTAGGTCGGGGAACTTCTGGATTTGCACCAAGGGTGTGAAGGACCCTTTCGAAGTTCCAGAGGTGAGGTGTGATCAGCCTCGAGACGCCTCAGCGGAAATGGGCCTCATCTCGCCTGGAGGGGAGAACCGCCTGGATTTTCTCGAGTTGCGGCAGGTCTTCTCGACTTACGACGGGGACCTCAGGGACCCGCTCTGGTGGCCTCAGGAAAGGCCAGTCCCCATGCGAGTTGCTAGGGGACCTCTCGGGATTCCTCTCCCGTCCATGCCGGGGCCTCAGTCCTTGCGTGGAGTCGGGGCCGGAACCTGAGGATTCCTCTCCAGTGTTGCCATGGATCTTGGGGTGCTTCTGAGTCTCCCCAGGGGAGTCAGGCCTCGTCTCGAGTGGGGGCATGCACGTGCGCTTTCCTCCCGAGCTGCAGCAGTAGTGTCACGCTTCCTGTCACGTGGATCAAGGGATCTGTGGCTTTCCCTCGAGGCTGTCCCTCGAGGCTTTCCCACGAGGCTTTCCCACAGGGCTGTGCCACGTGCCACCTTGGTGTGAGTCGATCCTCGGCGTGAAAGACGAGCCGGTGAAGGGAAAAGAGATTCCTCTGGAATGGACTGAGACATCTGGGGGACTCTTGGAATGGTGGCACGACCCTGGAGTTCCTCTCGCCGTTCCTGTTGAGAGGGCCTCCTCTTGAGATGCGACGGGAACGCCGGGAACTCTTTCCCGACGAAGCAGGGAAAGGATCCCTCATGTCGAGCGACGAGGCGGAAACGGGGCTCCTCTGGATGTGGGCGGGACCCTCGTGATTCCTCTCGAGTGGAGACGGCTAGGTCGGGGAACTTCTGGATTTGCACCAAGGGTGTGAAGGACCCTTTCGAAGTTCCAGAGGTGAGGTGTGATCAGCCTCGAGACGCCTCAGCGGAAATGGGCCTCTTCTCGCCTGGAGGGGAGAACCGCCTGGATTTTCTCGAGTTGCGGCAGGTCTTCTCGAGTTACGACGGGGACCTCAGGGACCCGCTCTGGTGGCCTCAGGAAAGGCCAGTCCCCATGCGAGTTGCTAGGGGACCTCTCGGGATTCCTCTCCCGTCCATGCCGGGGCCTCAGTCCTTGTGTGGAGTCGGGGCCGGAACCTGAGGATTCCTCTCCAGTGTTGCCATGGATCTTGGGGTGCTTCTGAGTCTCCCCAGGGGAGTCAGGCCTCGTCTCGAGTGGGGGCATGCACGTGCGCTTTCCTCCCGAGCTGCAGCAGTAGTGTCACGCTTCCTGTCACGTGGATCAAGGGATCTGTGGCTTTCCCTCGAGGCTGTCCCTCGAGGCTTTCCCACGAGGCTTTCCCACAGGGCTGTGCCACGTGCCACCTTGGTGTGAGTCGATCCTCGGCGTGAAAGACGAGCCGGTGAAGGGAAAAGAGGTTCCTCTGGAATGGACTGAGACATCTGGGGGACTCTTGGAATGGTGGCACGACCCTGGAGTTCCTCTCGCCGTTCCTGTTGAGAGGGCCTCCTCTTGAGATGCGACGGGAACGCCGGGAACTC
This sequence comes from Budorcas taxicolor, assembly GCF_023091745.1. NCBI lineage: Eukaryota > Metazoa > Chordata > Mammalia > Artiodactyla > Bovidae > Budorcas > Budorcas taxicolor. The sequence goes on from NW_026292001.1 coordinate 122,073, forward strand.
TTTCCCGACGAAGCAGGGAAAGGATCCCTCATCTCGAGCGACGAGGCGGAAACGGGGCTCCTCTGGATGTGGGCGGGACCCTCGTGATTCCTCTCGAGTGGAGACGGGTATGTCGGGGAACTTCTTGATTTGCACCAAGGGTGTGAAGGAGCCTTTCGAAGTTCCAGAGGTGAGGTGTGATCAGCCTCGAGACGCCTCAGCGGAAATGGGCCTCATCTCGCCTGGAGGGGAGAACCGCCTGGATTTTCTCGAGTTGCGGCAGGTCTTCTCGAGTTACGACGGGGACCTCAGGGACCCGCTCTGGTGGCCTCAGGAAAGGCCAGTCCCCATGCGAGTTGCTAGGGGACCTCTCGGGATTCCTCTCCCGTCCATGCCGGGGCCTCAGTCCTTGTGTGGAGTCGGGGCCGGAACCTGAGGATTCCTCTCCAGTGTTGCCATGGATCTTGGGGTGCTTCTGAGTCTCCCAAGGGGAGTCAGGCCTCGTCTCGAGTGGGGGCATGCACGTGCGCTTTCCTCCCGAGCTGCAGCAGTAGTGTCACGCTTCCTGTCACGTGGATCAAGGGATCTGTGGCTTTCCCTCGAGGCTGTCCCTCGAGGCTTTCCCACGAGGCTTTCCCAGAGGGCTGTGCCACGTGCCACCTTGGTGTGAGTCGATCCTCGGCGTGAAAGACGAGCCGGTGAAGGGAAAAGAGGTTCCTCTGGAATGGACTGAGACATCTGGGGGACTCTTGGAATGGTGGCACGACCCTGGAGTTCCTCTCGCCGTTCCTGTTGAGAGGGCCTCCTCTTGAGATGCGACGGGAACGCGGGGAACTCTTTCCCGACGAAGCAGGGAAAGGATCCCTCATCTCGAGCGACGAGGCGGAAACGGGGCTCCTCTGGATGTGGGCGGGACCCTCGTGATTCCTCTCGAGTGGAGACGGCTAGGTCGGGGAACTTCTGGATTTGCACCAAGGGTGTGAAGGACCCTTTCGAAGTTCCAGAGGTGAGGTGTGATCAGCCTCGAGACGCCTCAGCGGAAATGGGCCTCATCTCGCCTGGAGGGGAGAACCTCCTGGATTTTCTCCAGTTGCGGCAGGTCTTCTCGAGTTACGACGGGGACCTCAGGGACCCGCTCTGGTGGCCTCAGGAAAGGCCAGTCCCCATGCGAGTTGCTAGGGGACCTCTCGGGATTCCTCTCCCGTCCATGCCGGGGCCTCAGTCCTTGTGTGGAGTCGGGGCCGGAACCTGAGGATTCCTCTCCAGTGTTGCCATGGATCTTGGGGTGCTTCTGAGTCTCCCCAGGGGAGTCAGGCCTCGTCTCGAGTGGGGGCATGCACGTGCGCTTTCCTCCCGAGCTGCAGCAGTAGTGTCACGCTTCCTGTCACGTGGATCAAGGGATCTGTGGCTTTCCCTCGAGGCTGTCCCTCGAGGCTTTCCCACGAGGCTTTCCCACAGGGCTGTGCCACGTGCCACCTTGGTGTGAGTCGATCCTCGGCGTGAAAGACGAGCCGGTGAAGGGAAAAGAGGTTCCTCTGGAATGGACTGAGACATCTGGGGGACTCTTGGAATGGTGGCACGACCCTGGAGTTCCTCTCGCCGTTCCTGTTGAGAGGGCCTCCTCTTGAGATGCGACGGGAACGCCGGGAACTCTTTCCCGACGAAGCAGGGAAAGGATCCCTCATCTCGAGCGACGAGGCGGAAACGGGGCTCCTCTGGATGTGGGCGGGACCCTCGTGATTCCTCTCGAGTGGAGACGGCTAGGTCGGGGAACTTCTGGATTTGCACCAAGGGTGTGAAGGACCCTTTCGAAGTTCCAGAGGTGAGGTGTGATCAGCCTCGAGACGCCTCAGCGGAAATGGGCCTCTTCTCGCCTGGAGGGGAGAACCGCCTGGATTTTCTCGAGTTGCGGCAGGTCTTCTCGAGTTACGACGGGGACCTCAGGGACCCGCTCTGGTGGCCTCAGGAAAGTCCAGTCCCCATGCGAGTTGCTAGGGGACCTCTCGGGATTCCTCTCCCGTCCATGCCGGGGCCTCAGTCCTTGTGTGGAGTCGGGGCCGGAACCTGAGGATTCCTCTCCAGTGTTGCCATGGATCTTGGGGTGCTTCTGAGTCTCCCCAGGGGAGTCAGGCCTCGTCTCGAGTGGGGGCATGCACGTGCGCTTTCCTCCCGAGCTGCAGCAGTAGTGTCACGCTTCCTGTCACGTGGATCAAGGAATCTGTGGCTTTCCCTCGAGGCTGTCCCTCGAGGCTTTCCCACGAGGCTTTCCCACAGGGCTGTGCCACGTGCCACCTTGGTGTGAGTCGATCCTCGGCGTGAAAGACGAGCCGGTGAAGGGAAAAGAGGTTCCTCTGGAATGGACTGAGACATCTGGGGGACTCTTGGAATGGTGGCACGACCCTGGAGTTCCTCTCGCCGTTCCTGTTGAGAGGGCCTCCTCTTGAGATGCGACGGGAACGCCGGGAACTCTTTCCCGACGAAGCAGGGAAAGGATCCCTCATCTCGAGCGACGAGGCGGAAACGGGGCTCCTCTGGATGTGGGCGGGACCCTCGTGATTCCTCTCGAGTGGAGACGGCTAGGTCGGGGAACTTCTGGATTTGCACCAAGGGTGTGAAGGACCCTTTCGAAGTTCCAGAGGTGAGGTGTGATCAGCCTCGAGACGCCTCAGCGGAAATGGGCCTCATCTCGCCTGGAGGGGAGAACCGCCTGGATTTTCTCGAGTTGCGGCAGGTCTTCTCGAGTTACGACGGGGACCTCAGGGACCCGCTCTGGTGGCCTCAGGAAAGGCCAGTCCCCATGCGAGTTGCTAGGGGACCTCTCGGGATTCCTCTCCCGTCCATGCCGGGGCCTCAGTCCTTGTGTGGAGTCGGGGCCGGAACCTGAGGATTCCTCTCCAGTGTTGCCATGGATCTTGGGGTGCTTCTGAGTCTCCCAAGGGGAGTCAGGCCTCGTCTCGAGTGGGGGCATGCACGTGCGCTTTCCTCCCGAGCTGCAGCAGTAGTGTCACGCTTCCTGTCACGTGGATCAAGGGATCTGTGGCTTTCCCTCGAGGCTGTCCCTCGAGGCTTTCCCACGAGGCTTTCCCAGAGGGCTGTGCCACGTGCCACCTTGGTGTGAGTCGATCCTCGGCGTGAAAGACGAGCCGGTGAAGGGAAAAGAGGTTCCTCTGGAATGGACTGAGACATCTGGGGGACTCTTGGAATGGTGGCACGACCCTGGAGTTCCTCTCGCCGTTCCTGTTGAGAGGGCCTCCTCTTGAGATGCGACGGGAACGCCGGGAACTCTTTCCCGACGAAGCAGGGAAAGGATCCCTCATCTCGAGCGACGAGGCGGAAACGGGGCTCCTCTGGATGTGGGCGGGACCCTCGTGATTCCTCTCGAGTGGAGACGGGTATGTCGGGGAACTTCTTGATTTGCACCAAGGGTGTGAAGGACCCTTTCGAAGTTCCAGAGGTGAGGTGTGATCAGCCTCGAGACGCCTCAGCGGAAATGGGCCTCATCTCGCCTGGAGGGGAGAACCTCCTGGATTTTCTCGAGTTGCGGCAGGTCTTCTCGACTTACGACGGGGACCTCAGGGACCCGCTCTGGTGGCCTCAGGAAAGGCCAGTCCCCATGCGAGTTGCTAGGGGACCTCTCGGGATTCCTCTCCCGTCCATGCCGGGGCCTCAGTCCTTGCGTGGAGTCGGGGCCGGAACCTGAGGATTCCTCTCCAGTGTTGCCATGGATCTTGGGGTGCTTCTGAGTCTCCCCAGGGGAGTCAGGCCTCGTCTCGAGTGGGGGCATGCACGTGCGCTTTCCTCCCGAGCTGCAGCAGTAGTGTCACGCTTCCTGTCACGTGGATCAAGGGATCTGTGGCTTTCCCTCGAGGCTGTCCCTCGAGGCTTTCCCACGAGGCTTTCCCACAGGGCTGTGCCACGTGCCACCTTGGTGTGAGTCGATCCTCGGCGTGAAAGACGAGCCGGTGAAGGGAAAAGAGGTTCCTCTGGAATGGACTGAGACATCTGGGGGACTCTTGGAATGGTGGCACGACCCTGGAGTTCCTCTCGCCGTTCCTGTTGAGAGGGCCTCCTCTTGAGATGCGACGGGAACGCCGGGAACTCTTTCCCGACGAAGCAGGGAAAGGATCCCTCATGTCGAGCGACGAGGCGGAAACGGGGCTCCTCTGGATGTGGGCGGGACCCTCGTGATTCCTCTCGAGTGGAGACGGCTAGGTCGGGGAACTTCTGGATTTGCACCAAGGGTGTGAAGGACCCTTTCGAAGTTCCAGAGGTGAGGTGTGATCAGCCTCGAGACGCCTCAGCGGAAATGGGCCTCTTCTCGCCTGGAGGGGAGAACCGCCTGGATTTTCTCGAGTTGCGGCAGGTCTTCTCGAGTTACGACGGGGACCTCAGGGACCCGCTCTGGTGGCCTCAGGAAAGGCCAGTCCCCATGCGAGTTGCTAGGGGACCTCTCGGGATTCCTCTCCCGTCCATGCCGGGGCCTCAGTCCTTGTGTGGAGTCGGGGCCGGAACCTGAGGATTCCTCTCCAGTGTTGCCATGGATCTTGGGGTGCTTCTGAGTCTCCCCAGGGGAGTCAGGCCTCGTCTCGAGTGGGGGCATGCACGTGCGCTTTCCTCCCGAGCTGCAGCAGTAGTGTCACGCTTCCTGTCACGTGGATCAAGGGATCTGTGGCTTTCCCTCGAGGCTGTCCCTCGAGGCTTTCCCACGAGGCTTTCCCACAGGGCTGTGCCACGTGCCACCTTGGTGTGAGTCGATCCTCGGCGTGAAAGACGAGCCGGTGAAGGGAAAAGAGGTTCCTCTGGAATGGACTGAGACATCTGGGGGACTCTTGGAATGGTGGCACGACCCTGGAGTTCCTCTCGCCGTTCCTGTTGAGAGGGCCTCCTCTTGAGATGCGACGGGAACGCCGGGAACTCTTTCCCGACGAAGCAGGGAAAGGATCCCTCATCTCGAGCGACGAGGCGGAAACGGGGCTCCTCTGGATGTGGGCGGGACCCTCGTGATTCCTCTCGAGTGGAGACGGCTAGGTCGGGGAACTTCTGGATTTGCACCAAGGGTGTGAAGGACCCTTTCGAAGTTCCAGAGGTGAGGTGTGATCAGCCTCGAGACGCCTCAGCGGAAATGGGCCTCATCTCGCCTGGAGGGGAGAACCGCCTGGATTTTCTCCAGTTGCGGCAGGTCTTCTCGAGTTACGACGGGGACCTCAGGGACCCGCTCTGGTGGCCTCAGGAAAGGCCAGTCCCCATGCGAGTTGCTAGGGGACCTCTCGGGATTCCTCTCCCGTCCATGCCGGGGCCTCAGTCCTTGTGTGGAGTCGGGGCCGGAACCTGAGGATTCCTCTCCAGTGTTGCCATGGATCTTGGGGTGCTTCTGAGTCTCCCAAGGGGAGTCAGGCCTCGTCTCGAGTGGGGGCATGCACGTGCGCTTTCCTCCCGAGCTGCAGCAGTAGTGTCACGCTTCCTGTCACGTGGATCAAGGGATCTGTGGCTTTCCCTCGAGGCTGTCCCTCGAGGCTTTCCCACGAGGCTTTCCCAGAGGGCTGTGCCACGTGCCACCTTGGTGTGAGTCGATCCTCGGCGTGAAAGACGAGCCGGTGAAGGGAAAAGAGGTTCCTCTGGAATGGACTGAGACATCTGGGGGACTCTTGGAATGGTGGCACGACCCTGGAGTTCCTCTCGCCGTTCCTGTTGAGAGGGCCTCCTCTTGAGATGCGACGGGAACGCCGGGAACTCTTTCCCGACGAAGCAGGGAAAGGATCCCTCATCTCGAGCGACGAGGCGGAAACGGGGCTCCTCTGGATGTGGGCGGGACCCTCGTGATTCCTCTCGAGTGGAGACGGCTAGGTCGGGGAACTTCTGGATTTGCACCAAGGGTGTGAAGGACCCTTTCGAAGTTCCAGAGGTGAGGTGTGATCAGCCTCGAGACGCCTCAGCGGAAATGGGCCTCATCTCGCCTGGAGGGGAGAACCGCCTGGATTTTCTCGAGTTGCGGCAGGTCTTCTCGAGTTACGACGGGGACCTCAGGGACCCGCTCTGGTGGCCTCAGGAAAGGCCAGTCCCCATGCGAGTTGCTAGGGGACCTCTCGGGATTCCTCTCCCGTCCATGCCGGGGCCTCAGTCCTTGTGTGGAGTCGGGGCCGGAACCTGAGGATTCCTCTCCAGTGTTGCCATGGATCTTGGGGTGCTTCTGAGTCTCCCCAGGGGAGTCAGGCCTCGTCTCGAGTGGGGGCATGCACGTGCGCTTTCCTCCCGAGCTGCAGCAGTAGTGTCACGCTTCCTGTCACGTGGATCAAGGGATCTGTGGCTTTCCCTCGAGGCTGTCCCTCGAGGCTTTCCCACGAGGCTTTCCCACAGGGCTGTGCCACGTGCCACCTTGGTGTGAGTCGATCCTCGGCGTGAAAGACGAGCCGGTGAAGGGAAAAGAGGTTCCTCTGGAATGGACTGAGACATCTGGGGGACTCTTGGAATGGTGGCACGACCCTGGAGTTCCTCTCGCCGTTCCTGTTGAGAGGGCCTCCTCTTGAGATGCGACGGGAACGCCGGGAACTCTTTCCCGACGAAGCAGGGAAAGGATCCCTCATCTCGAGCGACGAGGCGGAAACGGGGCTCCTCTGGAGGTGGGCGGGACCCTCGTGATTCCTCTCGAGTGGAGACGGCTAGGTCGGGGAACTTCTGGATTTGCACCAAGGGTGTGAAGGACCCTTTCGAAGTTCCAGAGGTGAGGTGTGATCAGCCTCGAGACGCCTCAGCGGAAATGGGCCTCATCTCGCCTGGAGGGGAGAACCGCCTGGATTTTCTCCAGTTGCGGCAGGTCTTCTCGAGTTACGACGGGGACCTCAGGGACCCGCTCTGGTGGCCTCAGGAAAGGCCAGTCCCCATGCGAGTTGCTAGGGGACCTCTCGGGATTCCTCTCCCGTCCATGCCGGGGCCTCAGTCCTTGTGTGGAGTCGGGGCCGGAACCTGAGGATTCCTCTCCAGTGTTGCCATGGATCTTGGGGTGCTTCTGAGTCTCCCAAGGGGAGTCAGGCCTCGTCTCGAGTGGGGGCATGCACGTGCGCTTTCCTCCCGAGCTGCAGCAGTAGTGTCACGCTTCCTGTCACGTGGATCAAGGGATCTGTGGCTTTCCCTCGAGGCTGTCCCTCGAGGCTTTCCCACGAGGCTTTCCCAGAGGGCTGTGCCACGTGCCACCTTGGTGTGAGTCGATCCTCGGCGTGAAAGACGAGCCGGTGAAGGGAAAAGAGGTTCCTCTGGAATGGACTGAGACATCTGGGGGACTCTTGGAATGGTGGCACGACCCTGGAGTTCCTCTCGCCGTTCCTGTTGAGAGGGCCTCCTCTTGAGATGCGACGGGAACGCCGGGAACTCTTTCCCGACGAAGCAGGGAAAGGATCCCTCATCTCGAGCGACGAGGCGGAAACGGGGCTCCTCTGGATGTGGGCGGGACCCTCGTGATTCCTCTCGAGTGGAGACGGCTAGGTCGGGGAACTTCTGGATTTGCACCAAGGGTGTGAAGGACCCTTTCGAAGTTCCAGAGGTGAGGTGTGATCAGCCTCGAGACGCCTCAGCGGAAATGGGCCTCATCTCGCCTGGAGGGGAGAACCTCCTGGATTTTCTCCAGTTGCGGCAGGTCTTCTCGAGTTACGACGGGGACCTCAGGGACCCGCTCTGGTGGCCTCAGGAAAGGCCAGTCCCCATGCGAGTTGCTAGGGGACCTCTCGGGATTCCTCTCCCGTCCATGCCGGGGCCTCAGTCCTTGTGTTGAGTCGGGGCCGGAACCTGAGGATTCCTCTCCAGTGTTGCCATGGATCTTGGGGTGCTTCTGAGTCTCCCCAGGGGAGTCAGGCCTCGTCTCGAGTGGGGGCATGCACGTGCGCTTTCCTCCCGAGCTGCAGCAGTAGTGTCACGCTTCCTGTCACGTGGATCAAGGGATCTGTGGCTTTCCCTCGAGGCTGTCCCTCGAGGCTTTCCCACGAGGCTTTCCCACAGGGCTGTGCCACGTGCCACCTTGGTGTGAGTCGATCCTCGGCGTGAAAGACGAGCCGGTGAAGGGAAAAGAGGTTCCTCTGGAATGGACTGAGACATCTGGGGGACTCTTGGAATGGTGGCACGACCCTGGAGTTCCTCTCGCCGTTCCTGTTGAGAGGGCCTCCTCTTGAGATGCGACGGGAACGCCGGGAACTCTTTCCCGACGAAGCAGGGAAAGGATCCCTCATCTCGAGCTACGAGGCGGAAACGGGGCTCCTCTGGATGTGGGCGGGAACCTCGTGATTCCTCTCGAGTGGAGACGGCTAGGTCGGGGAACTTCTGGATTTGCACCAAGGGTGTGAAGGACCCTTTCGAAGTTCCAGAGGTGAGGTGTGATCAGCCTCGAGACGCCTCAGCGGAAATGGGCCTCTTCTCGCCTGGAGGGGAGAACCGCCTGGATTTTCTCCAGTTGCGGCAGGTCTTCTCGAGTTACGACGGGGACCTCAGGGACCCGCTCTGGTGGCCTCAGGAAAGGCCAGTCCCCATGCGAGTTGCTAGGGGACCTCTCGGGATTCCTCTCCCGTCCATGCCGGGGCCTCAGTCCTTGTGTGGAGTCGGGGCCGGAACCTGAGGATTCCTCTCCAGTGTTGCCATGGATCTTGGGGTGCTTCTGAGTCTCCCCAGGGGAGTCAGGCCTCGTCTCGAGTGGGGGCATGCACGTGCGCTTTCCTCCCGAGCTACAGCAGTAGTGTCACGCTTCCTGTCACGTGGATCAAGGGATCTGTGGCTTTCCCTCGAGGCTGTCCCTCGAGGCTTTCCCACGAGGCTTTCCCACAGGGCTGTGCCACGTGCCACCTTGGTGTGAGTCGATCCTCGGCGTGAAAGACGAGCCGGTGAACGGAAAAGAGGTTCCTCTGGAATGGACTGAGACATCTGGGGGACTCTTGGAATGGTGGCACGACCCTGGAGTTCCTCTCGCCGTTCCTGTTGAGAGGGCCTCCTCTTGAGATGCGACGGGAACGCCGGGAACTCTTTCCCGACGAAGCAGGGAAAGGATCCCTCATCTCGAGCGACGAGGCGGAAACGGGGCTCCTCTGGATGTGGGCGGGACCCTCGTGATTCCTCTCGAGTGGAGACGGCTAGGTCGGGGAACTTCTGGATTTGCACCAAGGGTGTGAAGGACCCTTTCGAAGTTCCAGAGGTGAGGTGTGATCAGCCTCGAGACGCCTCAGCGGAAATGGGCCTCATCTCGCCTGGAGGGGAGAACCTCCTGGATTTTCTCCAGTTGCGGCAGGTCTTCTCGAGTTACGACGGGGACCTCAGGGACCCGCTCTGGTGGCCTCAGGAAAGGCCAGTCCCCATGCGAGTTGCTAGGGGACCTCTCGGGATTCCTCTCCCGTCCATGCCGGGGCCTCAGTCCTTGTGTTGAGTCGGGGCCGGAACCTGAGGATTCCTCTCCAGTGTTGCCATGGATCTTGGGGTGCTTCTGAGTCTCCCCAGGGGAGTCAGGCCTCGTCTCGAGTGGGGGCATGCACGTGCGCTTTCCTCCCGAGCTGCAGCAGTAGTGTCACGCTTCCTGTCACGTGGATCAAGGGATCTGTGGCTTTCCCTCGAGGCTGTCCCTCGAGGCTTTCCCACGAGGCTTTCCCACAGGGCTGTGCCACGTGCCACCTTGGTGTGAGTCGATCCTCGGCGTGAAAGACGAGCCGGTGAAGGGAAAAGAGGTTCCTCTGGAATGGACTGAGACATCTGGGGGACTCTTGGAATGGTGGCACGACCCTGGAGTTCCTCTCGCCGTTCCTGTTGAGAGGGCCTCCTCTTGAGATGCGACGGGAACGCCGGGAACTCTTTCCCGACGAAGCAGGGAAAGGATCCCTCATCTCGAGCTACGAGGCGGAAACGGGGCTCCTCTGGATGTGGGCGGGAACCTCGTGATTCCTCTCGAGTGGAGACGGCTAGGTCGGGGAACTTCTGGATTTGCACCAAGGGTGTGAAGGACCCTTTCGAAGTTCCAGAGGTGAGGTGTGATCAGCCTCGAGACGCCTCAGCGGAAATGGGCCTCTTCTCGCCTGGAGGGGAGAACCGCCTGGATTTTCTCCAGTTGCGGCAGGTCTTCTCGAGTTACGACGGGGACCTCAGGGACCCGCTCTGGTGGCCTCAGGAAAGGTCAGTCCCCATGCGAGTTGCTAGGGGACCTCTCGGGATTCCTCTCCCGTCCATGCCGGGGCCTCAGTCCTTGTGTGGAGTCGGGGCCGGAACCTGAGGATTCCTCTCCAGTGTTGCCATGGATCTTGGGGTGCTTCTGAGTCTCCCCAGGGGAGTCAGGCCTCGTCTCGAGTGGGGGCATGCACGTGCGCTTTCCTCCCGAGCTACAGCAGTAGTGTCACGCTTCCTGTCACGTGGATCAAGGGATCTGTGGCTTTCCCTCGAGGCTGTCCCTCGAGGCTTTCCCACGAGGCTTTCCCACAGGGCTGTGCCACGTGCCACCTTGGTGTGAGTCGATCCTCGGCGTGAAAGACGAGCCGGTGAAGGGAAAAGAGGTTCCTCTGGAATGGACTGAGACATCTGGGGGACTCTTGGAATGGTGGCACGACCCTGGAGTTCCTCTCGCCGTTCCTGTTGAGAGGGCCTCCTCTTGAGATGCGACGGGAACGCCGGGAACTCTTTCCCGACGAAGCAGGGAAAGGATCCCTCATCTCGAGCGACGAGGCGGAAACGGGGCTCCTCTGGATGTGGGCGGGACCCTCGTGATTCCTCTCGAGTGGAGACGGCTAGGTCGGGGAACTTCTGGATTTGCACCAAGAGTGTGAAGGACCCTTTCGAAGTTCCAGAGGTGAGGTGTGATCAGCCTCGAGACGCCTCAGCGGAAATGGGCCTCATCTCGCCTGGAGGGGAGAACCGCCTGGATTTTCTCCAGTTGCGGCAGGTCTTCTCGAGTTACGACGGGGACCTCAGGGACCCGCTCTGGTGGCCTCAGGAAAGGCCAGTCCCCATGCGAGTTGCTAGGGGACCTCTCGGGATTCCTCTCCCGTCCATGCCGGGGCCTCAGTCCTTGTGTGGAGTCGGGGCCGGAACCTGAGGATTCCTCTCCAGTGTTGCCATGGATCTTGGGGTGCTTCTGAGTCTCCCCAGGGGAGTCAGGCCTCGTCTCGAGTGGGGGCATGCACGTGCGCTTTCCTCCCGAGCTGCAGCAGTAGTGTCACGCTTCCTGTCACGTGGATCAAGGGATCTGTGGCTTTCCCTCGAGGCTGTCCCTCGAGGCTTTCCCACGAGGCTTTCCCACAGGGCTGTGCCACGTGCCACCTTGGTGTGAGTCGATCCTCGGCGTGAAAGACGAGCCGGTGAAGGGAAAAGAGGTTCCTCTGGAATGGACTGAGACATCTGGGGGACTCTTGGAATGGTGGCACGACCCTGGAGTTCCTCTCGCCGTTCCTGTTGAGAGGGCCTCCTCTTGAGATGCGACGGGAACGCCGGGAACTCTTTCCCGACGAAGCAGGGAAAGGATCCCTCATCTCGAGCGACGAGGCGGAAACGGGGCTCCTCTGGATGTGGGCGGGACCCTCGTGATTCCTCTCGAGTGGAGACGGCTAGGTCGGGGAACTTCTGGATTTGCACCAAGGGTGTGAAGGACCCTTTCGAAGTTCCAGAGGTGAGGTGTGATCAGCCTCGAGACGCCTCAGCGGAAATGGGCCTCATCTCGCCTGGAGGGGAGAACCGCCTGGATTTTCTCCAGTTGCGGCAGGTCTTCTCGAGTTACGACGGGGACCTCAGGGACCCGCTCTGGTGGCCTCAGGAAAGGCCAGTCCCCATGCGAGTTGCTAGGGGACCTCTCGGGATTCCTCTCCCGTCCATGCCGGGGCCTCAGTCCTTGTGTGGAGTCGGGGCCGGAACCTGAGGATTCCTCTCCAGTGTTGCCATGGATCTTGGGGTGCTTCTGAGTCTCCCCAGGGGAGTCAGGCCTCGTCTCGAGTGGGGGCATGCACGTGCGCTTTCCTCCCGAGCTGCAGCAGTAGTGTCACGCTTCCTGTCACGTGGATCAAGGGATCTGTGGCTTTCCCTCGAGGCTGTCCCTCGAGGCTTTCCCACGAGGCTTTCCCACAGGGCTGTGCCACGTGCCACCTTGGTGTGAGTCGATCCTCGGCGTGAAAGACGAGCCGGTGAAGGGAAAAGAGGTTCCTCTGGAATGGACTGAGACATCTGGGGGACTCTTGCAATGGTGGCACGACCCTGGAGTTCCTCTCGCCGTTCCTGTTGAGAGGGCCTCCTCTTGAGAGGCGACGGGAACGCCGGGAACTCTTTCCCGACGAAGCAGGGAAAGGATCCCTCATCTCGAGCGACGAGGCAGAAACGGGGCTCCTCTGGATGTGGGCGGGACCCTCGTGATTCCTCTCGAGTGGAGACGGCTAGGTCGGGGAACTTCTGGATTTGCACCAAGGGTGTGAAGGACCCTTTCGAAGTTCCAGAGGTGAGGTGTGATCAGCCTCGAGACGCCTCAGCGGAAATGGGCCTCATCTCGCCTGGAGGGGAGAACCGCCTGGATTTTCTCCAGTTGCGGCAGGTCTTCTCGAGTTACGACGGGGACCTCAGGGACCCGCTCTGGTGGCCTCAGGAAAGGCCAGTCCCCATGCGAGTTGCTAGGGGACCTCTCGGGATTCCTCTCCCGTCCATGCCGGGGCCTCAGTCCTTGTGTGGAGTCGGGGCCGGAACCTGAGGATTCCTCTCCAGTGTTGCCATGGATCTTGGGGTGCTTCTGAGTCTCCCCAGGGGAGTCAGGCCTCGTCTCGAGTGGGGGCATGCACGTGCGCTTTCCTCCCGAGCTGCAGCAGTAGTGTCACGCTTCCTGTCACGTGGATCAAGGGATCTGTGGCTTTCCCTCGAGGCTGTCCCTCGAGGCTTTCCCACGAGGCTTTCCCACAGGGCTGTGCCACGTGCCACCTTGGTGTGAGTCGATCCTCGGCGTGAAAGACGAGCCGGTGAAGGGAAAAGAGGTTCCTCTGGAATGGACTGAGACATCTGGGGGACTCTTGGAATGGTGGCACGACCCTGGAGTTCCTCTCGCCGTTCCTGTTGAGAGGGCCTCCTCTTGAGATGCGACAGGAACGCCGGGAACTCTTTCCCGACGAAGCAGGGAAAGGATCCCTCATCTCGAGCTACGAGGCGGAAACGGGGCTCCTCTGGATGTGGGCGGGACCCTCCTGATTCCTCTCGAGTGGAGACGGCTAGGTCGGGGAACTTCTGGATTTGCACCAACGGTGTGAAGGACCCTTTCGAAGTTCCAGAGGTGAGGTGTGATCAGCCTCGAGACGCCTCAGCGGAAATGGGCCTCATCTCGCCTGGAGGGGAGAACCGCCTGGATTTTCTCCAGTTGCGGCAGGTCTTCTCGAGTTACGACGGGGACCTCAGGGACCCGCTCTGGTGGCCTCAGGAAAGGCCAGTCCCCATGCGAGTTGCTAGGGGACCTCTCGGGATTCCTCTCCCGTCCATGCCGGGGCCTCAGTCCTTGTGTGGAGTCGGGGCCGGAACCTGAGGATTCCTCTCCAGTGTTGCCATGGATCTTGGGGTGCTTCTGAGTCTCCCCAGGGGAGTCAGGCCTCGTCTCGAGTGGGGGCATGCACGTGCGCTTTCCTCCCGAGCTGCAGCAGTAGTGTCACGCTTCCTGTCACGTGGATCAAGGGATCTGTGGCTTTCCCTCGAGGCTGTCCCCCGAGGCTTTCCCACGAGGCTTTCCCACAGGGCTGTGCCACGTGCCACCTTGGTGTGAGTCGATCCTCGGCGTGAAAGACGAGCCGGTGAAGGGAAAAGAGGTTCCTCTGGAATGGACTGAGACATCTGGGGGACTCTTGGAATGGTGGCACGACCCTGGAATTCCTCTCGCCGATCCTGTTGAGAGGGCCTCCTCTTGAGATGCGACGGGAACGCCGGGAACTCTTTCCCGACGAAGCAGGGAAAGGATCCCTCATCTCGAGCTACGAGGCGGAAACGGGGATCCTCTGGATGTGGGCGGGACCCTCGTGATTCCTCTCGAGTGGAGACGGCTAGGTCGGGGAACTTCTGGATTTGCACCAAGGGTGTGAAGGACCCTTTCGAAGTTCCAGAGGTGAGGTGTGATCAGCCTCGAGACGCCTCAGCGGAAATGGGCCTCATCTCGCCTGGAGGGGAGAACCGCCTGGATTTTCTCGAGTTGCGGCAGGTCTTCTCGAGTTACGACGGGGACCTCAGGGACCCGCTCTGGTGGCCTCAGGAAAGGGCAGTCCCCATGCGAGTTGCTAGGGGACCTCTCGGGATTCCTCTCCCGTCCATGCCGGGGCCTCAGTCCTTGTGTGGAGTCGGGGCCGGAACCTGAGGATTCCTCTCCAGTGTTGCCATGGATCTTGGGGTGCTTCTGAGTCTCCCAAGGGGAGTCAGGCCTCGTCTCGAGTGGGGGCATGCACGTGCGCTTTCCTCCCGAGCTGCAGCAGTAGTGTCACGCTTCCTGTCACGTGGATCAAGGGATCTGTGGCTTTCCCTCGAGGCTGTCCCACAGGGCTGTGCCACGTGCCACCTTGGTGTGAGTCGATCCTCGGCGTGAAAGACGAGCCGGTGAAGGGAAAAGAGGTTCCTCTGGAATGGACTGAGACATCTGGGGGACTCTTGGAATGGTGGCACGAGCCTGGAGTTCCTCTCGCCGTTCCTGTTGAGAGGGCCTCCTCTTGAGATGCGACGTGAACGCCGGGAACTCTTTCCCGACGAAGCATGGAAAGGATCCGTCATCTCGAGCTACGAGGCGGAAACGGGGCTCCTCTGGATGTGGGCGGGACCCTCGTGATTCCTCTCGAGTGGAGACGGCTAGGTCGGGGAACTTCTTGATTTGCACCAAGGGTGTGAAGGACCCTTTCGAAGTTCCAGAGGTGAGGTGTGATCAGCCTCGAGACGCCTCAGCGGAAATGGGCCTCATCTCGCCTGGAGGGGAGAACCTCCTGGATTTTCTCGAGTTGCGGCAGGTCTTCTCGAGTTACGACGGGGACCTCAGGGACCCGCTCTGGTGGCCTCAGGAAAGGCCAGACCCCATGCGAGTTACTAGGGGACCTCTCGGGATTCCTCTCCCGTCCATGCCGGGGCCTCAGTCCTTGTGTGGAGTCGGGGCCGGAACCTGAGGATTCCTCTCAAGTGTTGCCATGGATCTTGGGGTGCTTCTGAGTCTCCCCAGGGGAGTCAGGCCTCGTCTCGAGTGGGGGCATGCACGTGCGCTTTCCTCCCGAGCTGCAGCAGTAGTGTCACGCTTCCTGTCACGTGGATCAAGGGATCTGTGGCTTTCCCTCGAGGCTGTCCCCCGAGGCTTTCCCACGAGGCTTTCCCACAGGGCTGTGCCACGTGCCACCTTGGTGTGAGTCGATCCTCGGCGTGAAAGACGAGCCGGTGAAGGGAAAAGAGGTTCCTCTGGAATGGACTGAGACATCTGGGGGACTCTTGGAATGGTGGCACGACCCTGGAGTTCCTCTCGCCGTTCCTGTTGAGAGGGCCTCCTCTTGAGATGCGACGGGAACGCCGGGAACTCTTTCCCGACGAAGCAGGGAAAGGATCCCTCATCTCGAGCTACGAGGCGGAAACGGGGCTCCTCTGGATGTGGGCGGGACCCTCGTGATTCCTCTCGAGTGGAGACGGCTAGGTCGGGGAACTTCTGGATTTGCACCAAGGGGGTGAAGGACCCTTTCGAAGTTCCAGAGGTGAGGTGTGATCAGCCTCGAGACGCCTCAGCGGAAATGGGCCTCATCTCGCCTGGAGGGGAGAACCGCCTGGATTTTCTCCAGTTGCGGCAGGTCTTCTCGAGTTACGACGGGGACCTCAGGGACCCGCTCTGGTGGCCTCAGGAAAGGCCAGTCCCCATGCGAGTTGCTAGGGGACCTCTCGGGATTCCTCTCCCGTCCATGCCGGGGCCTCAGTCCTTGTGTGGAGTCGGGGCCGGAACCTGAGGATTCCTCTCCAGTGTTGCCATGGATCTTGGGGTGCTTCTGAGTCTCCCCAGGGGAGTCAGGCCTCGTCTCGAGTGGGGGCATGCACGTGCGCTTTCCTCCCGAGCTGCAGCAGTAGTGTCACGCTTCCTGTCACGTGGATCAAGGGATCTGTGGCTTTCCCTCGAGGCTGTCCCTCGAGGCTTTCCCACGAGGCTTTCCCACAGGGCTGTGCCACGTGCCACCTTGGTGTGAGTCGATCCTCGGCGTGAAAGACGAGCCGGTGAAGGGAAAAGAGGTTCCTCTGGAATGGACTGAGACATCTGGGGGACTCTTGGAATGGTGGCACGACCCTGGAGTTCCTCTCGCCGTTCCTGTTGAGAGGGCCTCCTCTTGAGATGCGACGGGAACGCCGGGAACTCTTTCCCGACGAAGCAGGGAAAGGATCCCTCATCTCGAGCTACGAGGCGGAAACGGGGCTCCTCTGGATGTGGGCGGGACCCTCGTGATTCCTCTCGAGTGGAGACGGCTAGGTCGGGGAACTTCTGGATTTGCACCAAGGGTGTGAAGGACCCTTTCGAAGTTCCAGAGGTGAGGTGTGATCAGCCTCGAGACGCCTCAGCGGAAATGGGCCTCATCTCGCCTGGAGGGGAGAACCGCCTGGATTTTCTCCAGTTGCGGCAGGTCTTCTCGAGTTACGACGGGGACCTCAGGGACCCGCTCTGGTGGCCTCAGGAAAGGCCAGTCCCCATGCGAGTTTCTAGGGGACCTCTCGGGATTCCTCTCCCGTCCATGCCGGGGCCTCAGTCCTTGTGTGGAGTCGGGGCCGGAACCTGAGGATTCCTCTCCAGTGTTGCCATGGATCTTGGGGTGCTTCTGAGTCTCCCCAGGGGAGTCAGGCCTCGTCTCGAGTGGGGGCATGCACGTGCGCTTTCCTCCCGAGCTGCAGCAGTAGTGTCACGCTTCCTGTCACGTGGATCAAGGGATCTGTGGCTTTCCCTCGAGGCTGTCCCTCGAGGCTTTCCCACGAGGCTTTCCCACAGGGCTGTGCCACGTGCCACCTTGGTGTGAGTCGATCCTCGGCGTGAAAGACGAGCCGGTGAAGGGAAAAGAGGTTCCTCTGGAATGGACTGAGACATCTGGGGGACTCTTGGAATGGTGGCACGACCCTGGAGTTCCTCTCGCCGTTCCTGTTGAGAGGGCCTCCTCTTGAGATGCGACGGGAACGCCGGGAACTCTTTCCCGACGAAGCAGGGAAAGGATCCCTCATCTCGAGCTACGAGGCGGAAACGGGGCTCCTCTGGATGTGGGCGGGACCCTCGTGATTCCTCTCGAGTGGAGACGGCTAGGTCGGGGAACTTCTGGATTTGCACCAAGGGTGTGAAGGACCCTTTCGAAGTTCCAGAGGTGAGGTGTGATCAGCCTCGAGACGCCTCAGCGGAAATGGGCCTCATCTCGCCTGGAGGGGAGAACCGCCTGGATTTTCTCCAGTTGCGGCAGGTCTTCTCGAGTTACGACGGGGACCTCAGGGACCCGCTCTGGTGGCCTCAGGAAAGGCCAGTCCCCATGCGAGTTTCTAGGGGACCTCTCGGGATTCCTCTCCCGTCCATGCCGGGGCCTCAGTCCTTGTGTGGAGTCGGGGCCGGAACCTGAGGATTCCTCTCCAGTGTTGCCATGGATCTTGGGGTGCTTCTGAGTCTCCCCAGGGGAGTCAGGCCTCGTCTCGAGTGGGGGCATGCACGTGCGCTTTCCTCCCGAGCTGCAGCAGTAGTGTCACGCTTCCTGTCACGTGGATCAAGGGATCTGTGGCTTTCCCTCGAGGCTGTCCCTCGAGGCTTTCCCACGAGGCTTTCCCACAGGGCTGTGCCACGTGCCACCTTGGTGTGAGTCGATCCTCGGCGTGAAAGACGAGCCGGTGAAGGGAAAAGAGGTTCCTCTGGAATGGACTGAGACATCTGGGGGACTCTTGGAATGGTGGCACGACCCTGGAGTTCCTCTCGCCGTTCCTGTTGAGAGGGCCTCCTCTTGAGATGCGACGGGAACGCCGGGAACTCTTTCCCGACGAAGCAGGGAAAGGATCCCTCATCTCGAGCTACGAGGCGGAAACGGGGCTCCTCTGGATGTGGGCGGGACCCTCGTGATTCCTCTCGAGTGGAGACGGCTAGGTCGGGGAACTTCTGGATTTGCACCAAGGGTGTGAAGGACCCTTTCGAAGTTCCAGAGGTGAGGTGTGATCAGCCTCGAGACGCCTCAGCGGAAATGGGCCTCATCTCGCCTGGAGGGGAGAACCGCCTGGATTTTCTCGAGTTGCGGCAGGTCTTCTCGAGTTACGACGGGGACCTCAGGGACCCGCTCTGGTGGCCTCAGGAAAGGCCAGTCCCCATGCGAGTTGCTAGGGGACCTCTCGGGATTCCTCTCCCGTCCATGCCGGGGCCTCAGTCCTTGTGTGGAGTCGGGGCCGGAACCTGAGGATTCCTCTCCAGTGTTGCCATGGATCTTGGGGTGCTTCTGAGTCTCCCCAGGGGAGTCAGGCCTCGTCTCGAGTGGGGGCATGCACGTGCGCTTTCCTCCCGAGCTGCAGCAGTAGTGTCACGCTTCCTGTCACGTGGATCAAGGGATCTGTGGCTTTCCCTCGAGGCTGTCCCTCGAGGCTTTCCCACGAGGCTTTCCCACAGGGCTGTGCCACGTGCCACCTTGGTGTGAGTCGATCCTCGGCGTGAAAGACGAGCCGGTGAAGGGAAAAGAGGTTCCTCTGGAATGGACTGAGACATCTGGGGGACTCTTGGAATGGTGGCACGACCCTGGAGTTCCTCTCGCCGTTCCTGTTGAGAGGGCCTCCTCTTGAGATGCGACGGGAACGCCGGGAACTCTTTCCCGACGAAGCAGGGAAAGGATCCCTCATCTCGAGCTACGAGGCGGAAACGGGGCTCCTCTGGATGTGGGCGGGACCCTCGTGATTCCTCTCGAGTGGAGACGGCTAGGTCGGGGAACTTCTGGATTTGCACCAAGGGTGTGAAGGACCCTTTCGAAGTTCCAGAGGTGAGGTGTGATCAGCCTCGAGACGCCTCAGCGGAAATGGGCCTCATCTCGCCTGGAGGGGAGAACCGCCTGGATTTTCTCGAGTTGCGGCAGGTCTTCTCGAGTTACGACGGGGACCTCAGGGACCCGCTCTGGTGGCCTCAGGAAAGGCCAGTCCCCATGCGAGTTGCTAGGGGACCTCTCGGGATTCCTCTCCCGTCCATGCCGGGGCCTCAGTCCTTGTGTGGAGTCGGGGCCGGAACCTGAGGATTCCTCTCCAGTGTTGCCATGGATCTTGGGGTGCTTCTGAGTCTCCCCAGGGGAGTCAGGCCTCGTCTCGAGTGGGGGCATGCACGTGCGCTTTCCTCCCGAGCTGCAGCAGTAGTGTCACGCTTCCTGTCACGTGGATCAAGGGATCTGTGGCTTTCCCTCGAGGCTGTCCCTCGAGGCTTTCCCACGAGGCTTTCCCACAGGGCTGTGCCACGTGCCACCTTGGTGTGAGTCGATCCTCGGCGTGAAAGACGAGCCGGTGAAGGGAAAAGAGGTTCCTCTGGAATGGACTGAGACATCTGGGGGACTCTTGGAATGGTGGCACGACCCTGGAGTTCCTCTCGCCGTTCCTGTTGAGAGGGCCTCCTCTTGAGATGCGACGGGAACGCCGGGAACTCTTTCCCGACGAAGCAGGGAAAGGATCCCTCATTTCGAGCTACGAGGCGGAAACGGGGCTCCTCTGGATGTGGGCGGGACCCTCGTGATTCCTCTCGAGTGGAGACGGCTAGGTCGGGGAACTTCTGGATTTGCACCAAGGGTGTGAAGGACCCTTTCGAAGTTCCAGAGGTGAGGTGTGATCAGCCTCGAGACGCCTCAGCGGAAATGGGCCTCATCTCGCCTGGAGGGGAGAACCGCCTGGATTTTCTCGAGTTGCGGCAGGTCTTCTCGAGTTACGACGGGGACCTCAGGGACCCGCTCTGGTGGCCTCAGGAAAGGCCAGTCCCCATGCGAGTTGCTAGGGGACCTCTCGGGATTCCTCTCCCGTCCATGCCGGGGCCTCAGTCCTTGTGTGGAGTCGGGGCCGGAACCTGAGGATTCCTCTCCAGTGTTGCCATGGATCTTGGGGTGCTTCTGAGTCTCCCCAGGGGAGTCAGGCCTCGTCTCGAGTGGGGGCATGCACGTGCGCTTTCCTCCCGAGCTGCAGCAGTAGTGTCACGCTTCCTGTCACGTGGATCAAGGGATCTGTGGCTTTCCCTCGAGGCTGTCCCTCGAGGCTTTCCCACGAGGCTTTCCCACAGGGCTGTGCCACGTGCCACCTTGGTGTGAGTCGATCCTCGGCGTGAAAGACGAGCCGGTGAAGGGAAAAGAGGTTCCTCTGGAATGGACTGAGACATCTGGGGGACTCTTGGAATGGTGGCACGACCCTGGAGTTCCTCTCGCCGTTCCTGTTGAGAGGGCCTCCTCTTGAGATGCGACGGGAACGCCGGGAACTCTTTCCCGACGAAGCAGGGAAAGGATCCCTCATCTCGAGCGACGAGGCGGAAACGGGGCTCCTCTGGATGTGGGCGGGACCCTCGTGATTCCTCTCGAGTGGAGACGGCTAGGTCGGGGAACTTCTGGATTTGCACCAAGGGTGTGAAGGACCCTTTCGAAGTTCCAGAGGTGAGGTGTGATCAGCCTCGAGACGCCTCAGCGGAAATGGGCCTCATCTCGCCTGGAGGGGAGAACCGCCTGGATTTTCTCGAGTTGCGGCAGGTCTTCTCGAGTTACGACGGGGACCTCAGGGACCCGCTCTGGTGGCCTCAGGAAAGGCCAGTCCCCATGCGAGTTGCTAGGGGACCTCTCGGGATTCCTCTCCCGTCCATGCCGGGGCCTCAGTCCTTGTGTGGAGTCGGGGCCGGAACCTGAGGATTCCTCTCCAGTGTTGCCATGGATCTTGGGGTGCTTCTGAGTCTCCCCAGGGGAGTCAGGCCTCGTCTCGAGTGGGGGCATGCACGTGCGCTTTCCTCCCGAGCTGCAGCAGTAGTGTCACGCTTCCTGTCACGTGGATCAAGGGATCTGTGGCTTTCCCTCGAGCCTGTCCCTCGAAGCTTTCCCACGAGGCTTTCCCA
Source organism: Budorcas taxicolor (assembly GCF_023091745.1). NCBI lineage: Eukaryota > Metazoa > Chordata > Mammalia > Artiodactyla > Bovidae > Budorcas > Budorcas taxicolor. The sequence continues at coordinate 143,065 of NW_026292001.1, forward strand.
CAGGGCTGTGCCACGTGCCACCTTGGTGTGAGTCGATCCTCGGCGTGAAAGACGAGCCGGTGAAGGGAAAAGAGGTTCCTCTGGAATGGACTGAGACATCTGGGGGACTCTTGGAATGGTGGCACGACCCTGGAGTTCCTCTCGCCGTTCCTGTTGAGAGGGCCTCCTCTTGAGATGCGACGGGAACGCCGGGAACTCTTTCCCGACGAAGCAGGGAAAGGATCCCTCATCTCGAGCGACGAGGCGGAAACGGGGCTCCTCTGGATGTGGGCGGGACCCTCGTGATTCCTCTCGAGTGGAGACGGCTAGGTCGGGGAACTTCTGGATTTGCACCAAGGGTGTGAAGGACCCTTTCGAAGTTCCAGAGGTGAGGTGTGATCAGCCTCGAGACGCCTCAGCGGAAATGGGCCTCATCTCGCCTGGAGGGGAGAACCGCCTGGATTTTCTCGAGTTGCGGCAGGTCTTCTCGAGTTACGACGGGGACCTCAGGGACCCGCTCTGGTGGCCTCAGGAAAGGCCAGTCCCCATGCGAGTTGCTAGGGGACCTCTCGGGATTCCTCTCCCGTCCATGCCGGGGCCTCAGTCCTTGTGTGGAGTCGGGGCCGGAACCTGAGGATTCCTCTCCAGTGTTGCCATGGATCTTGGGGTGCTTCTGAGTCTCCCCAGGGGAGTCAGGCCTCGTCTCGAGTGGGGGCATGCACGTGCGCTTTCCTCCCGAGCTGCAGCAGTAGTGTCACGCTTCCTGTCACGTGGATCAAGGGATCTGTGGCTTTCCCTCGAGGCTGTCCCTCGAGGCTTTCCCACGAGGCTTTCCCACAGGGCTGTGCCACGTGCCACCTTGGTGTGAGTCGATCCTCGGCGTGAAAGACGAGCCGGTGAAGGGAAAAGAGGTTCCTCTGGAATGGACTGAGACATCTGGGGGACTCTTGGAATGGTGGCACGACCCTGGAGTTCCTCTCGCCGTTCCTGTTGAGAGGGCCTCCTCTTGAGATGCGACGGGAACGCCGGGAACTCTTTCCCGACGAAGCAGGGAAAGGATCCCTCATCTCGAGCTACGAGGCGGAAACGGGGCTCCTCTGGATGTGGGCGGGACCCTCGTGATTCCTCTCGAGTGGAGACGGCTAGGTCGGGGAACTTCTGGATTTGCACCAAGGGTGTGAAGGACCCTTTCGAAGTTCCAGAGGTGAGGTGTGATCAGCCTCGAGACGCCTCAGCGGAAATGGGCCTCATCTCGCCTGGAGGGGAGAACCGCCTGGATTTTCTCCAGTTGCGGCAGGTCTTCTCGAGTTACGACGGGGACCTCAGGGACCCGCTCTGGTGGCCTCAGGAAAGGCCAGTCCCCATGCGAGTTGCTAGGGGACCTCTCGGGATTCCTCTCCCGTCCATGCCGGGGCCTCAGTCCTTGTGTGGAGTCGGGGCCGGAACCTGAGGATTCCTCTCCAGTGTTGCCATGGATCTTGGGGTGCTTCTGAGTCTCCCCAGGGGAGTCAGGCCTCGTCTCGAGTGGGGGCATGCACGTGCGCTTTCCTCCCGAGCTGCAGCAGTAGTGTCACGCTTCCTGTCACATGGATCAAGGGATCTGTGGCTTTCCCTCGAGGCTGTCCCTCGAGGCTTTCCCACGAGGCTTTCCCACAGGGCTGTGCCACGTGCCACCTTGGTGTGAGTCGATCCTCGGCGTGAAAGACGAGCCGGTGAAGGGAAAAGAGGTTCCTCTGGAATGGACTGAGACATCTGGGGGACTCTTGGAATGGTGGCACGACCCTGGAGTTCCTCTCGCCGTTCCTGTTGAGAGGGCCTCCTCTTGAGATGCGACGGGAACGCCGGGAACTCTTTCCCGACGAAGCAGGGAAAGGATCCCTCATCTCGAGCTACGAGGCGGAAACGGGGCTCCTCTGGATGTGGGCGGGACCCTCGTGATTCCTCTCGAGTGGAGACGGGTATGTCGGGGAACTTCTTGATTTGCACCAAGGGTGTGAAGGAGCCTTTCGAAGTTCCAGAGGTGAGGTGTGATCAGCCTCGAGACGCCTCAGCGGAAATGGGCCTCATCTCGCCTGGAGGGGAGAACCGCCTGGATTTTCTCGAGTTGCGGCAGGTCTTCTCGAGTTACGACGGGGACCTCAGGGACCCGCTCTGGTGGCCTCAGGAAAGGCCAGTCCCCATGCGAGTTGCTAGGGGACCTCTCGGGATTCCTCTCCCGTCCATGCCGGGGCCTCAGTCCTTGTGTGGAGTCGGGGCCGGAACCTGAGGATTCCTCTCCAGTGTTGCCATGGATCTTGGGGTGCTTCTGAGTCTCCCCAGGGGAGTCAGGCCTCGTCTCGAGTGGGGGCATGCACGTGCGCTTTCCTCCCGAGCTGCAGCAGTAGTGTCACGCTTCCTGTCACGTGGATCAAGGGATCTGTGGCTTTCCCTCGAGGCTGTCCCTCGAGGCTTTCCCACGAGGCTTTCCCACAGGGCTGTGCCACGTGCCACCTTGGTGTGAGTCGATCCTCGGCGTGAAAGACGAGCCGGTGAAGGGAAAAGAGGTTCCTCTGGAATGGACTGAGACATCTGGGGGACTCTTGGAATGGTGGCACGACCCTGGAGTTCCTCTCGCCGTTCCTGTTGAGAGGGCCTCCTCTTGAGATGCGACGGGAACGCCGGGAACTCTTTCCCGACGAAGCAGGGAAAGGATCCCTCATCTCGAGCTACGAGGCGGAAACGGGGCTCCTCTGGATGTGGGCGGGACCCTCGTGATTCCTCTCGAGTGGAGACGGCTAGGTCGGGGAACTTCTGGATTTGCACCAAGGGGGTGAAGGACCCTTTCGAAGTTCCAGAGGTGAGGTGTGATCAGCCTCGAGACGCCTCAGCGGAAATGGGCCTCATCTCGCCTGGAGGGGAGAACCGCCTGGATTTTCTCCAGTTGCGGCAGGTCTTCTCGAGTTACGACGGGGACCTCAGGGACCCGCTCTGGTGGCCTCAGGAAAGGCCAGTCCCCATGCGAGTTGCTAGGGGACCTCTCGGGATTCCTCTCCCGTCCATGCCGGGGCCTCAGTCCTTGTGTGGAGTCGGGGCCGGAACCTGAGGATTCCTCTCCAGTGTTGCCATGGATCTTGGGGTGCTTCTGAGTCTCCCCAGGGGAGTCAGGCCTCGTCTCGAGTGGGGGCATGCACGTGCGCTTTCCTCCCGAGCTGCAGCAGTAGTGTCACGCTTCCTGTCACGTGGATCAAGGGATCTGTGGCTTTCCCTCGAGGCTGTCCCTCGAGGCTTTCCCACGAGGCTTTCCCACAGGGCTGTGCCACGTGCCACCTTGGTGTGAGTCGATCCTCGGCGTGAAAGACGAGCCGGTGAAGGGAAAAGAGGTTCCTCTGGAATGGACTGAGACATCTGGGGGACTCTTGGAATGGTGGCACGACCCTGGAGTTCCTCTCGCCGTTCCTGTTGAGAGGGCCTCCTCTTGAGATGCGACGGGAACGCCGGGAACTCTTTCCCGACGAAGCAGGGAAAGGATCCCTCATCTCGAGCTACGAGGCGGAAACGGGGCTCCTCTGGATGTGGGCGGGACCCTCGTGATTCCTCTCGAGTGGAGACGGCTAGGTCGGGGAACTTCTGGATTTGCACCAAGGGTGTGAAGGACCCTTTCGAAGTTCCAGAGGTGAGGTGTGATCAGCCTCGAGACGCCTCAGCGGAAATGGGCCTCATCTCGCCTGGAGGGGAGAACCGCCTGGATTTTCTCGAGTTGCGGCAGGTCTTCTCGAGTTACGACGGGGACCTCAGGGACCCGCTCTGGTGGCCTCAGGAAAGGCCAGTCCCCATGCGAGTTGCTAGGGGACCTCTCGGGATTCCTCTCCCGTCCATGCCGGGGCCTCAGTCCTTGTGTGGAGTCGGGGCCGGAACCTGAGGATTCCTCTCCAGTGTTGCCATGGATCTTGGGGTGCTTCTGAGTCTCCCCAGGGGAGTCAGGCCTCGTCTCGAGTGGGGGCATGCACGTGCGCTTTCCTCCCGAGCTGCAGCAGTAGTGTCACGCTTCCTGTCACGTGGATCAAGGGATCTGTGGCTTTCCCTCGAGCCTGTCCCTCGAAGCTTTCCCACGAGGCTTTCCCACAGGGCTGTGCCACGTGCCACCTTGGTGTGAGTCGATCCTCGGCGTGAAAGACGAGCCGGTGAAGGGAAAAGAGGTTCCTCTGGAATGGACTGAGACATCTGGGGGACTCTTGGAATGGTGGCACGACCCTGGAGTTCCTCTCGCCGTTCCTGTTGAGAGGGCCTCCTCTTGAGATGCGACGGGAACGCCGGGAACTCTTTCCCGACGAAGCAGGGAAAGGATCCCTCATCTCGAGCGACGAGGCGGAAACGGGGCTCCTCTGGATGTGGGCGGGACCCTCGTGATTCCTCTCGAGTGGAGACGGCTAGGTCGGGGAACTTCTGGATTTGCACCAAGGGTGTGAAGGACCCTTTCGAAGTTCCAGAGGTGAGGTGTGATCAGCCTCGAGACGCCTCAGCGGAAATGGGCCTCATCTCGCCTGGAGGGGAGAACCGCCTGGATTTTCTCGAGTTGCGGCAGGTCTTCTCGAGTTACGACGGGGACCTCAGGGACCCGCTCTGGTGGCCTCAGGAAAGGCCAGTCCCCATGCGAGTTGCTAGGGGACCTCTCGGGATTCCTCTCCCGTCCATGCCGGGGCCTCAGTCCTTGTGTGGAGTCGGGGCCGGAACCTGAGGATTCCTCTCCAGTGTTGCCATGGATCTTGGGGTGCTTCTGAGTCTCCCCAGGGGAGTCAGGCCTCGTCTCGAGTGGGGGCATGCACGTGCGCTTTCCTCCCGAGCTGCAGCAGTAGTGTCACGCTTCCTGTCACGTGGATCAAGGGATCTGTGGCTTTCCCTCGAGGCTGTCCCTCGAGGCTTTCCCACGAGGCTTTCCCACAGGGCTGTGCCACGTGCCACCTTGGTGTGAGTCGATCCTCGGCGTGAAAGACGAGCCGGTGAAGGGAAAAGAGGTTCCTCTGGAATGGACTGAGACATCTGGGGGACTCTTGGAATGGTGGCACGACCCTGGAGTTCCTCTCGCCGTTCCTATTGAGAGGGCCTCCTCTTGAGATGCGACGGGAACGCCGGGAACTCTTTCCCGACGAAGCAGGGAAAGGATCCCTCATCTCGAGCTACGAGGCGGAAACGGGGCTCCTCTGGATGTGGGCGGGACCCTCGTGATTCCTCTCGAGTGGAGACGGCTAGGTCGGGGAACTTCTGGATTTGCACCAAGGGTGTGAAGGACCCTTTCGAAGTTCCAGAGGTGAGGTGTGATCAGCCTCGAGACGCCTCAGCGGAAATGGGCCTCATCTCGCCTGGAGGGGAGAACCGCCTGGATTTTCTCCAGTTGCGGCAGGTCTTCTCGAGTTACGACGGGGACCTCAGGGACCCGCTCTGGTGGCCTCAGGAAAGGCCAGTCCCCATGCGAGTTGCTAGGGGACCTCTCGGGATTCCTCTCCCGTCCATGCCGGGGCCTCAGTCCTTGTGTGGAGTCGGGGCCGGAACCTGAGGATTCCTCTCCAGTGTTGCCATGGATCTTGGGGTGCTTCTGAGTCTCCCCAGGGGAGTCAGGCCTCGTCTCGAGTGGGGGCATGCACGTGCGCTTTCCTCCCGAGCTGCAGCAGTAGTGTCACGCTTCCTGTCACGTGGATCAAGGGATCTGTGGCTTTCCCTCGAGGCTGTCCCTCGAGGCTTTCCCACGAGGCTTTCCCACAGGGCTGTGCCACGTGCCACCTTGGTGTGAGTCGATCCTCGGCGTGAAAGACGAGCCGGTGAAGGGAAAAGAGGTTCCTCTGGAATGGACTGAGACATCTGGGGGACTCTTGGAATGGTGGCACGACCCTGGAGTTCCTCTCGCCGTTCCTGTTGAGAGGGCCTCCTCTTGAGATGCGACGGGAACGCCGGGAACTCTTTCCCGACGAAGCAGGGAAAGGATCCCTCATCTCGAGCTACGAGGCGGAAACGGGGCTCCTCTGGATGTGGGCGGGACCCTCGTGATTCCTCTCGAGTGGAGACGGCTAGGTCGGGGAACTTCTGGATTTGCACCAAGGGTGTGAAGGACCCTTTCGAAGTTCCAGAGGTGAGGTGTGATCAGCCTCGAGACGCCTCAGCGGAAATGGGCCTCATCTCGCCTGGAGGGGAGAACCGCCTGGATTTTCTCCAGTTGCGGCAGGTCTTCTCGAGTTACGACGGGGACCTCAGGGACCCGCTCTGGTGGCCTCAGGAAAGGCCAGTCCCCATGCGAGTTTCTAGGGGACCTCTCGGGATTCCTCTCCCGTCCATGCCGGGGCCTCAGTCCTTGTGTGGAGTCGGGGCCGGAACCTGAGGATTCCTCTCCAGTGTTGCCATGGATCTTGGGGTGCTTCTGAGTCTCCCCAGGGGAGTCAGGCCTCGTCTCGAGTGGGGGCATGCACGTGCGCTTTCCTCCCGAGCTGCAGCAGTAGTGTCACGCTTCCTGTCACGTGGATCAAGGGATCTGTGGCTTTCCCTCGAGGCTGTCCCTCGAGGCTTTCCCACGAGGCTTTCCCACAGGGCTGTGCCACGTGCCACCTTGGTGTGAGTCGATCCTCGGCGTGAAAGACGAGCCGGTGAAGGGAAAAGATGTTCCTCTGGAATGGACTGAGACATCTGGGGGACTCTTGGAATGGTGGCACGACCCTGGAGTTCCTCTCGCCGTTCCTGTTGAGAGGGCCTCCTCTTGAGATGCGACGGGAACGCCGGGAACTCTTTCCCGACGAAGCAGGGAAAGGATCCCTCATCTCGAGCTACGAGGCGGAAACGGGGCTCCTCTGGATGTGGGCGGGACCCTCGTGATTCCTCTCGAGTGGAGACGGCTAGGTCGGGGAACTTCTGGATTTGCACCAAGGGTGTGAAGGACCCTTTCGAAGTTCCAGAGGTGAGGTGTGATCAGCCTCGAGACGCCTCAGCGGAAATGGGCCTCATCTCGCCTGGAGGGGAGAACCGCCTGGATTTTCTCGAGTTGCGGCAGGTCTTCTCGAGTTACGACGGGGACCTCAGGGACCCGCTCTGGTGGCCTCAGGAAAGGCCAGTCCCCATGCGAGTTGCTAGGGGACCTCTCGGGATTCCTCTCCCGTCCATGCCGGGGCCTCAGTCCTTGTGTGGAGTCGGGGCCGGAACCTGAGGATTCCTCTCCAGTGTTGCCATGGATCTTGGGGTGCTTCTGAGTCTCCCCAGGGGAGTCAGGCCTCGTCTCGAGTGGGGGCATGCACGTGCGCTTTCCTCCCGAGCTGCAGCAGTAGTGTCACGCTTCCTGTCACGTGGATCAAGGGATCTGTGGCTTTCCCTCGAGGCTGTCCCTCGAGGCTTTCCCACGAGGCTTTCCCACAGGGCTGTGCCACGTGCCACCTTGGTGTGAGTCGATCCTCGGCGTGAAAGACGAGCCGGTGAAGGGAAAAGAGGTTCCTCTGGAATGGACTGAGACATCTGGGGGACTCTTGGAATGGTGGCACGACCCTGGAGTTCCTCTCGCCGTTCCTGTTGAGAGGGCCTCCTCTTGAGATGCGACGGGAACGCCGGGAACTCTTTCCCGACGAAGCAGGGAAAGGATCCCTCATTTCGAGCTACGAGGCGGAAACGGGGCTCCTCTGGATGTGGGCGGGACCCTCGTGATTCCTCTCGAGTGGAGACGGCTAGGTCGGGGAACTTCTGGATTTGCACCAAGGGTGTGAAGGACCCTTTCGAAGTTCCAGAGGTGAGGTGTGATCAGCCTCGAGACGCCTCAGCGGAAATGGGCCTCATCTCGCCTGGAGGGGAGAACCGCCTGGATTTTCTCGAGTTGCGGCAGATCTTCTCGAGTTACGACGGGGACCTCAGGTACCCGCTCTGGTGGCCTCAGGAAAGGCCAGTCCCCATGCGAGTTGCTAGGGGACCTCTCGGGATTCCTCTCCCGTCCATGCCGGGGCCTCAGTCCTTGTGTGGAGTCGGGGCCGGAACCTGAGGATTCCTCTCCAGTGTTGCCATGGATCTTGGGGTGCTTCTGAGTCTCCCCAGGGGAGTCAGGCCTCGTCTCGAGTGGGGGCATGCACGTGCGCTTTCCTCCCGAGCTGCAGCAGTAGTGTCACGCTTCCTGTCACGTGGATCAAGGGATCTGTGGCTTTCCCTCGAGGCTGTCCCTCGAGGCTTTCCCACGAGGCTTTCCCACAGGGGCTGTGCCACGTGCCACCTTGGTGTGAGTCGATCCTCGGCGTGAAAGACGAGCCGGTGAAGGGAAAAGAGGTTCTCTGGAATGGACTAGAGACATCTGGGGGACTCTTGGAATGGTGGCACGACCCTGGAGTTCCTCTCGCCGTTCCTGTTGAGAGGGCCTCCTCTTGAGATGCGACGGGAACGCCGGGAACTCTTTCCCGACGAAGCAGGGAAAGGATCCCTCATCTCGAGCTACGAGGCGGAAACGGGGCTCCTCTGGATGTGGGCGGGACCCTCGTGATTCCTCTCGAGTGGAGACGGCTAGGTCGGGGAACTTCTGGATTGCACCAAGGGTGTGAAGGACCCTTTCGAAGTTCCAGAGGTGAGGTGTGATCAGCCTCGAGACGCCTCAGCGGAAAAGGGCCTCATCTCGCCTGGAGGGGAGAACCGCCTGGATTTTCTCGAGTTGCGGCAGGTCTTCTCGAGTTACGACGGGGACCTCAGGGACCCGCTCTGGTGGCCTCAGGAAAGGCCAGTCCCCATGCGAGTTGCTAGGGGACCTCTCGGGGATTCCTCTCCCGTCCATGCCGGGGCCTCAGTCCTTGTGTGGAGTCGGGGCCGGAACCTGAGGATTCCTCTCCAGTGTTGCCATGGATCTTGGGGTGCTTCTGAGTCTCCCCAGGGGAGTCAGGCCTCGTCTCGAGTGGGGGCATTGCACGTGCGCTTTCCTCCCGAGCTG
>NW_026292002.1:0-26327 GCF_023091745.1 Budorcas taxicolor
CTATCTCCTTCTTGTTAGGTTTCTCTCCCATTGTGGGAGAAAAGTAAAGAGAAACACAGAACAAAGGATTTCGAGAGCCACGAACCAAGAAGTAAAGCTGCGGTTTTCGAGAACCACGAATCGAGCACGAAGTAGAGAATTGGAAGATGAATAGGCAAAAAAACATCAGCGAAGGGCAACACCTTGAGACGGTGTTCTCTCTCTAGAGCTTGAGAGAATCTCTCTCTAACCTGGCTGACTTTTTTTTTCCAGCTATTTTGTTCTAGAAGACAAACCTATCTCCTTCTTATTAGGTTTCCCTCCCATTGTGGGAAGAAAGTAAAGAGAAACACAGAATACAGGTTTTCGAGAGCCACGAACGAAGAAGTGAAGCAAAGGTTTCTGAGAACCACGAACCAAGCAAGAAGTAAAGAATTCGAAGATGAATGAGGCAAAAAAACATCAACGAAAAGCATAACCTTGAGTGGGTTTTCTCTCTCTAGAGCTTGAGAGAATCTCTCTCTAACATGACAGACCTTTTTTTTTCCAGTGGTTTTGTTCGAGCAGAAGAACATATCTCCTTCTTGTTAGGTTTCCCTCCCATTGTGGGAAGAAAGTAAATAGAAACACAGAACACAGGATTTCGACAGCCACGAACCAAGAAGTAAAGTTGAGGTTTTCGAGAACTACGAACCAAACACGAAGCAGAGAATTGGAAGATGAAATAGGCAAAAAAACATCAGTGAAGGGCAGTACCTTGAGACGGTTTTCTCTCCCTAGAGCTTGAGAGAATCTCTCTCTAACCTGACTGACTTTTTTTTTGTAGCTGTTTTGTTCTAGAAAATGAACCTATCTCCTTCTTGTTAGGTTTCCCTCCCATTGTGGGAAGAAAGTATAGAGAAACACAGAACACACTCGAGAGCCACGAACCAAGAAGTGAAGCAGAGGTTTCTGAGAACAACGAAACAAGCATGAAGTAAAGAATTGGAAGATGAAAGAGGCAAAAAAATAATCAATGAAAGGCAGCATCTTGAGTTGGTTTTCTCTCTCTAGAGCTTGAAAGAATCTCTCTCTAACTTGACTAACTTTTTTTTTCTAGCGGTTTTGTTCGAGAAGACCAACATATCTCCATCTTGTTAGGTTTCCCTCCCTTTGTGGGAAGAAGGCAAAGAGAAACACAGAACACAGGTTTTCGAGAGCCGCGAACTAAGAAGTAAAGCAGAGGTTTCCGAGAACCATGAACCAAGCATGAAGAAGAGAATTGGAAGATGAAAGAGCCAAAAAAACATCAACGAAAGGCAGCTCCTTTAGTGGGTTTTCTCTCTCTAGAACCTGAGAGAATATCTCTCTAACGTGACTAACATTTTTTTTCCTGCTGTTTTGTTCGAGATGACGAACCTTTCTCCTTCTTTTTAGGATTCTTTCCGATTGTGGGCAGATGGTAAAGATAAACACAGAATAGCGGTTTTTGAGAGCCACGAACCGAGAAGTAAAGCAGAGCTTTCCGAGAACCACAAACCAAGCACGAAGCAGAGAATTGGAAGATGAAAGAGGCGAAAAAACATCAACAAAAGGCAGCACCTTGAGTGGGTTTTTTCCCCCTAGAGCTTGAGAGAATCTCTCTCTAACTTGAATAAATTTTTTTTTCCAGTGGTTTTGTTCGAGATCACGAACCTTTCTCCTTCTTGTTAGGTTTCCATCCCGTTGTGGGAAAAAAGTAAAGAGAAACACAGAACAGAGGTTTTCAAGAGCCACGTACCAAGAAGTAAAGCAGAGCATTTCGAGAACCATGAACCAAGCACGAAGCAGATAACTAGAAGATGAAATACGGGAAAAAACATCAACGAAAGGTAGCATCTTGAGTGGGTTTCCTCCCTCTAGAGCTTGAGAGAATCTCTCTCTAACCTGACTAACTTTTTTTTTCCAGTGGTTTTGTTCGAGATCACGAACCTTTCGCCTTCTTGTTAGGTTTCTATCCCATTGTGGGAAGAATGTAAAGAGAAACACAGAACAGAGGATTTCGAGAGCCACGAACCAAGAAGTAAAGCCGAGGTTTCCAAGAACCACGAACCAAGCATGAAGCAGGGAATTGGAATATGAAAGAGGCAAAAAAATATCAGCGAAAGGCAGTACCTTGAGAGGGTTTTCTCTCTCTAAAGATTGAGAGAATCTCTCTCTAACCTGACTGACTTTTTTTTCCAGCGGTTTTGTTCGAGAAAGTGAACCTTTCTCCTTCTTGTTAGGTTTCCTACCGATTGTGTGAAGAAGGTAAAGAGAAACACAGAACACAGGTTTTCGAGGGCCACGAACCAAGAAGTAAAGCAGAGTTTTCCGAGAACCACAAGCCAAGCACCAAGCAGAGAATTGGAAGATGAAGGAGGCAAAAAAACATCAGCAATAATCAGCACCTTGAGAGGGTTTTCCCTTTCTAGGGCTTGAGAGAATCTCTCTCTAACCTGACTGACTTTTTATTTTCCAGCGGTTTTGTTCGAGAAGGCAAACCTTCCTCCTTCTTGTTAGGTTTCTTTCCCATTTTGGGAAGAAGGTAAAGAAAACACAGAACAGAGGTTTTCGAGAGCCACGAACAAAGAAGTAATCCAAAGGTTTACGAGAACCACGGGCCAAGCACGCAACACATAATTGGAAGATGAAAGTGGCGAAAATACATCAGCAAAAGGTAGCCCCTTGAGAGGGTTTTCTTTCTCTAGAGCTTAAGAGAATCTCTTTCTAACCTACCTGACTTTTTTTTCTAGGGGTTTTGTTCGTGAAGACGTACCTATCTCCTTCTTGTTAGGTTTCCCTCCCATTGTGGGAAGAAAGTAAAGAGAAACACAGAACACAGGATTTCGAGAGCCACGAACCAAGAAGTGAAGCAGAGGTTTCTGAGAACCACGAACCAAGCAAGAAGCAGAGAATTGGAAGATGAAAGAGGCAAAAAAACATCAACGAAAGGCAGCACCTTGAGTGGGTTTTCTCTCTCTAGAGCTTGAGAGAATCTCTCTCTAACCTGATTGACTTTTTTTTTCCAGCGGTTTTGTTCGAGAAGAAGAACCTATCTCCTTCTTGTTAGGTTTCCCTCCCATTGTTGGAGGAATGTAAAGAGAAACACAGAACACAGGATTTCGAGAGCCACAAACCAAGAAGTAAACCTGAGGTTTCCAAGAACCACGAACCAAGCACAAAGCAGAGAATTGGAAGATGAAATAGGCAAAAAAACATCAGCGAAGGGCAGCACCTTGAGGCGGTTTTCTCTCCCTAGAGCTTGAGAGAATCTTTCTCTAACATGATTGACTTTTTTTTTTCTAGCTATTTTGTTCTAGAAAATGAAACTATCTACTTCTTGTTAGGTTTCCCTCCCATTGTGGGAACAAAGTAAAGAGAAACACAGAACACACTTGAGAGCCATGAACCAAGAAGTGAAGCAAAGGTTTCTAAGAACAACAAAACAAGCAAGAAGCAGAGAATTGGACGATGAAAGAGGATAAAAAAAACAACGAAAGGCAGCATCTTGATTGGGTTTTCTCTCTTTAGAGCTTGAGAGAATCTCTCTCTAACCTGACTAACTTTTTTTTTCTAGCGGTTTTGTTCGAGAAGACCAACATTTCTCCTTCTTGTTAGGTTTCCCTCCATTTGTCGGAGAAGGTAAAGAGAAACACAGAACACAGGTTTTCGGGAGCCACGAACCAAGAAGTAAAGCAAAGGTTTCCGAGAATCATGAACCAAGCACGAAGAAGAGAATTGAAAGATGAAAGAGCCAAAAAAACATCAACGAAAGGCAGATCCTCGAGTGGGTTTTCTCTCTCTAGAACCTAAGAGAATCACTTTGTAACTTGACTAACTTTTTTTTCCCGCGGTTTTGTTCGAGATGACGACCTTTCTCCTTCTTGTTAGTATTCTTTCCCATTGTGGGGAGGAGGTAAAGATAAACACAGAACAGAGGTTTTTGAGAGCCATGAACCAAGAAGTAAAGCAGAGGCTTCCGAGAACCACAAACCAAGCACAAAGTAGAGAATTAGAAGATGAAAGAGGCAAAAAAACATCAACGAAAGGCAGAACCTTGGGTGGGATTTTTCCCTCTAGATCTTGACAGAATCTCTCTCTAACCTGACTAATATTTTTTTTCTAGCGGTTTTGTTCGAGAAGACCAACATTTCTCTTTCTTGTTAGGTTTCCTTCCCTTTGTGGGAAGAAGGTAAAGAGAAACACAAAACACAAGTTTTCGAGAGCCATGAACCGAGAAGTAAAGCAGAGGTTTCCGAGAACCATGAACCAAGCACGAAAAAGAGAATTAGAAGATGCAACAGCCAAAAAAACATCAATGAAAGGCAACTCCTTGAGTGGGTTTTCTCTCTCTAGAACCTAAGAGAATCTCTCTCTAACGTGACTAACTTTTTTTTTCCTGCGGTTTTGATCGAGATGATGAACCTTTCTCTTTCTTGTTAGGATTCTTTCCCATTGTGGGTAGAAGGTAAAGATAAACACAGAACAAAGGTTTTTGAGAGCCACGAACCAAGAAGTAAAGCAGAGGTTTCCGAGAACCACAAACCAAGCACGAAGCAGAGAATTGGAAGATTAAATAGGCGAAAAAACATCAACGAAAGGCAGTACCTTGAGTTGGTTTTCTCCCTCTAGAGCTTGAGAAAATCTCTCTCTAACCTGACTAACTTTTTTTTTTCAGCGGTTTTGTTCCAGAAGACCAACATTTTTCCTTCTTGCTAGGTTTCCCTCCCTTTGTGGGAAGAATATAAAGAGAAACATAGAACACAGGTTTTCGAGAGCCACGAACCAAGAAGTAAAGCAGAGGTTTCCGAGAACCATGAACCAAGCACGAAGAAGAGAAATGGAAGATGAAAGAGCCAAAAAAACATCAACGAAAGGCAGCTCCTTGAGTGGTTTTTCTCTCTCTAAAACCTGGGAAATCTCTCTCTAACGTCTGTAACTTTTTTTTTCCCGCGGTTTTGTTCGAGATGACAAACCTTTCTCCTTCTTGTTAGGTTTCCATCCCATTGTGGGATGAAGGTAAAGAGAAACACAGAACAAAGGTTTTCGAGAGCCACAAACCAAGAAGTAAAGCAGAGGTTTTCGAGAACCGTGAACCAAGCACGAAGCAGAGAATTAGAAGATGAAATACGGGAAAAAACATCAACGAAAGGCAGCATCTTGAGTGGGTTTTCTCCCTCTAGAGCTTGAGGGAATCTATCTCTAACCTGACTAACTTTTTTTTTCTAGTGGTTTTGTTTGAGATCACGAACCTTTCGCCTTCTTGTTAGGTTTCCATCCCATTGTGAAGAAGGTAAAGAGAAACACAAAACAGAGGTTTTCGAGAGCCACGAACCAATGAAGTAAAGTAGAGGTTTCCAAGAACGATGAACCAATCACGAAGCAGAGAATTGGAATATGAAATAGGCAAAAAAACATCAGCGAAAGGTAGCACCTTGAGAGGGTTTTCTCTCTCTAGAGCTTGAGAGAATCTCTCTCTAACCTAACTGACTTTTTTTTTCCAGCGGTTTTGTTCGTGAAAGCGAACCTTTTTCCTTCTTGTTAGGTTTCCTTCCGATTGTGGGAAGAAGGTAAAGAAAAACACAGAACACAGGTTTTTGAGAGCCACGAACCAAGAAGTAAAGCAGAGTTTTCCGAGAACCACGAGCCAAGCACGAAGCAGAGAATTAGAAGACGAAGGAGACGAGAAAACATCAGCGATAGGCAGCACCTTGGGAGGGTTTTCTCTTTCTAGAGCTTGAGAGAATCACTCTCTAACCTGACTGACTTTTTATTTTCCAGCGGTTTTGTTCGAGAAGGCAAACCTTTCTCCTTCTTGTTAGGTTTATTTCCCATTGTGGGAAGAAGGTAAAGAGAAACACAGAACAGAGGTTTTCGGGAGCCACGAACCAAGAAGTAATCCAGAGGTTTCCGAGAACTACGAGCCTAGAACGAAGCACATAATTGGATGATGAAAGAGGGGAAAATACATCAGCGAAAGGTAGCCCCTTGAGAGGGTTTTCTCTCTTTGGAGCTTTGGCGAATCTCTCTCTAACCTAACTGACTTTTTTTTCTAGCGGTTTTATTCGTGAAGATGAACCTTTCTCCTTCTTGTTAGGTTTCTTTCCCATTGTGGGAAGAAGGTTAAGAGAAACACAGAACAAAGGTTTTCGAGAGCCACGAACAAGAAGTAAAGTAGAGGTTTGCGAGAATCACGAACCAAGCACGAAGCAGCGAATTGGAATATGGAAGAGCCGAAAAAACATCAACTTGATACAGCAACTTCACTGGGTTTTCTCTCTCTAGATATTGAGAGAATCTCTCTCTAACCTGACCGACTTTTTATTTTACCAGCGGTATTGTTCAAGAAGATGAACCTTTCTCCTTCTTTGTAGGTTTCCCTACCATTATTGGAACAAGGTAAAGAGAACCATAAAATGAAGGTTTTCGAGAGCCACAAACCAAGAAGAAAAGCAGAGGTTTCTGAGAACCACCAACCAAGCAAGAAGCAGAGAATTGGAAGATGAAAGAGGGGAAAAAACATAAACAAAAGGCAACACCTTGAGTAGGTTTTCTCTCTCTAGAGCTTGAGAGAATCTCTCTCTAACCTAACTAACTTTTTTTTCCAGCAGTTTTGTTTGAGATAATGAACCTTTCTCCTTCTTGTTAGGTTTCCATCCCATTGTGGGAAGAAGTTAAAGAGAAACATAGAATAGAGGTTTTCGAGAGCCACGAACCAAGAAGTAAAGCAGAGGTTTCCGAGAACCAAGAACAAAGCACGAAGCAGAGAATTGGAAGATGAAAGAGGCGAAAAAACATCAGCAAAAGGCAGCACCTTGAGAGGGTTTTCTCTCTCCATAACTTGGGAGAATCTTTCTCTAACCTGACTAACTTTTTTTTCCAGCGGTTTTGTTCAAGAAGACGAACGTTTCTCCTTCTTGTTAGGTTTCCTTCCCATTGTGGGAAGAAGGTAAAAAGAAACACAAAACACAGGTTTTGGAGAGTCACGAACGAAGAAGTAATGCAGAGGTTTCTGAGAACCATGAACCAAGCAAGAAGCAGAGAATTGGAAGATGAAAAAGGCAAAAAAACATCAACGAAAGGCAGCACCTTGAGTGGGTTTTCTCTCTATAGAGCTTGAGAGTATCTCTCTCTAACATGACTAACTTTTTTTTTCCCGCGGTTTTGTTCGAGTTGACGAACCTTTCTTCTTCTTGTTATGTTTCCATCCCATTGTGGGAAGAAGCTAATGAGAAACACAGAACAGAGGTTTTCGAGAGCCACGAACCAATAAGTGAAGCAGAAGTTTTCGAGAACCACGAACGAAGCATGAAGCAGAGAATTGGAATATGAAAGAGGCAAAAAAACATCAGCGATTGGCAGCACCTTGAGAGCGTTTTCTATCTCAAGAACTTGAGAGAGTCTCTCTATAACCTGACTGACTTTTTTTTTCCTGCGGTTTTGCTCGAGAAGACAACCGTTTCTCCTTCTTCTTAGGTTTCCTTCCCATTGTGGGAAGAAGCTAAAGAGAAACACTTAGTAGAGGCTTTCGAGAGCCACGAACTAAGAAGTAAAGCAGAGGTTTCCGAGAAGCACGAGCCAAGCACAAAGTAGAGAATTGGAAGATGAAAAAGATGACAAAACATTAGCGAAAGGCAGCACCTTGAGAGGGTTTTCACTCTCGAAAGCTTGAGAGAATCTCTCTCTAACCTGAATGACTATTTCTTTTTCCAGCGGTTTTGTTCGAGAATACGAACCTTTCTCCTTCTTGTTAGGTTTCCTTCCTATTGTGGGAAGAAAGTAAAGAGAAACAGAGAACAAAGGTTTTCGAGTGCCACGAACTAAGAAGTAAAGCAGAGGTTTCTGAGAACCAGAAACCAAGCACGAAGTAGAGAATTGGAAGATGAAAAAGGCAAAAAAACATCAACAAAAGGCAGCACCTTGTGTTGGTTTTCTCACTCTAGTGCTTGAGAGAATCTCTCTCTAACAAGACTAACTTTTTGTTTTTCTAGCAGTTTTCTTCGAGATGACGAACCGTTCTCCTTCTTGTTAGGTTTCCATCCCATTCTGGGAAGAAGGTAAAGAAAAACAAAGAATAGTGGTTTTCAAGAGCCATGAACCAAGAAGTAAAGCAGAGGTTTCTGATAACCACGAACGAAGCACGAAGCAGAGAATTGGAAGATGAAATAGGCGAAAAAACATCAATGAAAGGTAGCACCTTGAGTGGGTTTTCTCTCTCTAGAGCTTGAGAGAATCTCTCTTTAACCAGGCTAATTTTTTTTTTCCAGCGGTTTTCTTCGAGTTAATGACCTTTTTCCTTCTTTTTAGGTTTCCATTCCACTGTGGGAAAATGGTAAAGAGAAACACGGAACAGAGGTTTTCGAAAGCCACGAACGAAGAAGTAAAGTAGAGGTTTCTGAGAACCACGAACCAAGCACGAAGTAGAGAAATAGGATATGAAAAAGGCAAAAAAAGATCAACGAAATGCAGCACCTTGAGTGGGTTTTGTCTTTCTAGAGCTTGAGAGAATCTCTCTCTAACTTGACTAACTTCTTTTTTCCAGCTATTTTGTTCGAGATGACGAACCTTTCTCCTTCTTGTTAAGTTGCCACTCCATTCTGGGACGAAGGTAAAGAGAAACACAGAACTAAGGTTTTCGAGAGCCACGAACCAAGAAGTAAAGCAGAGGTTTTCGAGAAACATGAGCCAAGCACGAAGCATAGATTTAGAAGATGAAAGAGGCGAAAAAACATCAACGAAAAGTAGCACCTCGTGTGGGTTTTCTCTCTCTATGGCTTGAGAGAATCTTTCTTTAACCAGACTAACTTTTTTTTTCCAGCGGTTTTGTTCGAGTTAACGAACCATTCTCCTTCTTGTTAGGTTTCCATTCCATTATGGGAAGATGGTGAAGAGAAACACAGAACAGAGCTTTTCGAGAGCGACGAACCAAGAACTAAAGCAGAGGTTTCTGAGAACCACGAACCAAGCACGAGTTAGAGAATTGGAAAATGAAAGAGGCGAAAAAACATTAGCGAAAGCCAGCACCATGAGAGGGTTTTCTCTCTCTAGAGCCTGAGAGAATCTCTCTCTAACCTGACTAACTTTTTTTTTTCCAGTGGTTTTGTTTGAGAAGACGAACCTTTCCCCTTCTTGTTAGGTTTCCTTCCCATTGTGGGAAGAAGGTAAGGAGAAACATAGAACATAGGTTTTCGAGAGCCACGAACCAAGAAGTAATGCAGAATTTTCCAAGAACCACGAACCAAGCACGAAGCAGAGAATTGGAATATGAAAGATACGAAAAAACATCAACGAAAGGTAGCACCTTGAGTGGGTTTTCTCTCTCTAGAGCTTGAGAGAATCTCTCTCTAACCTGACTAACTTATTTTTTTCCAGTGGTTTTTTTCGAGAAGACGAACCTTTCTCCTTCTTGTTAGGTTTCCATCCCATTGAGGGAATAAGGTAAAGAGAAACACAGAACAAAGGTTTTTGAGAGCTACAAACCAAGAAATAAAGCAGAGGTTTCCGAGAACCACGAACCAAGCACGAAGCAGGAAATTGGATTATGAAAGAGCCGAAAAAACATCAACAAAAGGTAGCAACTTGAGTGGGTTTTCTCTCTCTAGAGCTTGAGAGAATCTCTCTTTAAATGACTAACTTTTTTTTCCAGCGGTTTTGTTCGAGATAACGAACCTTTCTCCTTCTTGTTTGCTTTCCAACTTATTGTGGGAAGAAAGTAAAGAGAAACACAGGACAAAGGTTTTCGAGAGCCATAAACCAAGAAGTAAAGCTGAGGTTTCTGAGAACCACGGACCAAGCATGAAGCAAAGAATTGGAAGATGAAAGTGCCAAAAAAACATCAACGAAAGGCAACACCTTGAGTGGGTTTTCTCACTCTAGAGCTTGAGAGAATCTCTCTCTAGCCAGACTAACATTTTTTTTCCATCGGTTTTGTTCGAGATGACGAACCGTTCTCCTTCTTGTTTGCCTTCTATCCTATTGTGGGAATAAAGTAAAGAAAACACAGGACAGAGGTTTTCGAGAGCCATAAACCAAGAAGTAAAGCATAGGTTTTTGAGAACCACGGACCAAGCATGAAGCAGAGAATTGGAAGATGAAATAGGCGAAAAGACATCAATGAAAGGTAGCACCTTGAGTGGGTTTTCTCTCTCTAGCGCTTGAGAAAATATCTCTTTAACTAGACTAACTTTTTTTTTTTTCTAGCGGTTTTGTTCGAGATGACGAACCTTTCTCCTTCTTGTTAGGTTTCCATCCTATTATGGGATGATGGTAAAGAGAAAAACAAAATAGAAGTTTTCGAGAGCCACGAACCAAGAAATAATGCAGAGGTATCCGAGAACCACGAACCAAGCACGAAGCAAAGAATTGGAATATGAAAGAGGTGAAAAAATGTCAGTGAAGGGCAGTACCTTCAGAGGGTTTTCTCTCTCTAGTGCTTGAGAGAATCTCTCTCTGACTTGACTGACTTTTTCTTTTTACAGCGGTTTTGTTCGAAAAGACGAATCTTTCTCATTCTGGTTAGGTTTTCTTCCAATTGTGGGAAGAAAGTAAAGAAAAACACAGAACAGTGGTTTTCGAGAGCCACAAATCAAGAAGTAAAGCAAAGGTTTCCTAGAACCACGAACCAAGTACGAAGTAAATAATTGGAAGATGAAATAGACGAAACATCATCAACAAAAGGCAGCACCTTGAGTAGGTTTTCTCGCACTAGAGCTTGAGACAATCTCTCTCTAACCAGACTAACTTTTTGTTTTTCCAGCGGTTTTGTTCTAGATGATGAACCTTTCTCCTTCTTGTTAGGTTTTCATCCCATTGTCGGAAGAAGGTAAAGAGAAACCTAGAACAGAGGTTTTCAAGAACCACAAACCAAGAAGTAAAGCAGAGGTTTCTGAGAACCACGAATGAAGCACGAAACAGTGAATTGGAATATGAAAGTGGCAAAAAAAATCAACGAAAGGCAGCACCTTGAGTGGGTTTTCTGTCTCTAGAGCTTGAGAGAATCTCTCTCTAACCTGACAATCTTTTTTTTTTTCCAGTGGTCTTGTTCGAGATGACGAACCTTGCTCCTTCTTGTTAAGTTTCCATCCCATTGTGGGAAGAAGGTAAAGAGAAACATAGAACAGAGGTTTTCGAGAGCCACGAACTAAGAAGTAAAGCAGAGGTTTCCGAGAACCAGGAACCAAGCACGAAGTAGAGAATTGGAAGATCAAAGAGGCAAAAAAACATCAACAAAAGGCACCACCTTCTGTTGGTTTTCTCGCTCTAGAGCTTGAGAGAATCTATCTCTAACAAGACTAACTTTTTGTTTTTCTAGCAGTTTTCTTCGAGATGACGAACCATTCTCCTTCTTGTTAGGTTTCTTTCCCATTTTGGGAAGAAGGTAAAGAAAAACAAAGAACAGAGGTTTTCAAGAGCCATGAACCAAGAGGTAAAGCAGAGGTTTCTGAGAACCACGAACAAAGCACAAAGCTGAGAATTGGAAGATGAAATAGGCGAAAAAACATCAACGAAAGGTAGCACCTTGAGTGGGTTTTCTCTCTCTAGATCTTGAGAGAATCTCTCTTTAACTAGGATAATTTTTTTTTCCAGCGGTTTTGTTCGAGTTAACGAACCTTTCTCCTTCTTTTTAGGTTTCCTATCCATTGTGGGAAAATGGTAAAGAGAAACACGGAATAGAGGTTTTGGAGAGCCATGAACGAAGAAATAAAGCAGAGGTTTCCGAGAAACATGAGCCAAGCACGAAGCATAGATTTGGAAGATGAAAGAGGCGAAAAAACATCAACGAAAGGTAGCACCTCGAGTGGGTTTTCTCTCTCTAGGGCTTGAGAGAATCTCTCTTTAACCAGACTAACTTTTTTTCCAGCGGTTTTGTTCGATTTAATGAACCTTTCTCCTTCTTGTTAGGTTTCCATTCCATTATGGGAAGAAGGTGAAGAGAAACACAGAATAGAGCTTTTCGAGAGCCACGAACCAAGAAGTAAAGCAGAGGTTTCCGAGAACCACGAACCAAGCATGAAGTAGAGAATTGGAAAATGAAAGAGGCAAAAAAAACATTAGTGAAAGGCAGCACCATGAGAGGGTTTTCTCTCTCTAGAGCCTGAGAGAATCTCTCTCTAACCTGACTAACTTTTTTTTCCAGTGGTTTTGTTCGAGAAGACGAACCATTCCCCTTCTTGTTAGGTTTCCTTCCCATTGTGGGAAGAAGGTAAGGAGAAACACAGAACAAAGGTTTTTGAGAGTCACAAACCAAGAAGTAAAGCAGAGGTTTTCGAGAACTACGAACCAAGCACGAAGTAGAGAATTGGAATATGAAAGAGGCAAAAAAAATCAACGAAAGGTAGCACCTTGAGTGGGTTTTCTCTCTCTAGAGCTTGAGAGAATATCTCTCCAACCTGACTAACTTATTTTTTTCTAGTGGTTTTTTTCGAGAAGATGAACCTT
This sequence comes from Budorcas taxicolor, assembly GCF_023091745.1. NCBI lineage: Eukaryota > Metazoa > Chordata > Mammalia > Artiodactyla > Bovidae > Budorcas > Budorcas taxicolor. Next base: position 12,418 of record NW_026292002.1, read on the forward strand.
TCTCCTTCTTGTTAGGTTTCCATCCCATTGTGGGAAGAAGGTAAAGAGAAACACAGAAGAAAGGTTTTTGAGAGCCACGAACCAAGAAGTAGAGCAGAGGTTTCCGAGAACCACGAACCAAGCACGAAGCAGAGAATTGGTAAATGAAAGAGGCGAAAAAACATCAACAAAAGGCAATACCTTGGGTGGGTTTTGTCGCTCTAGAGCTTGAGAGATTCTGTCTCTAATGAGACTAACTTTTTGTTTTTCCAGCGGTTTTGTTTGAGATGACGAACCTTTCTGCTTCTTATTAGGTTTCTATACCATTTTGGGAAGAAGGTAAAGAGTAACACATAATAGAGGTTTCCAAGAGCCACGAACCAAGAAGCAAAGCAGGTTTTTGAGAACCACAAACCAAGCACGAAGAAGAGAATTGGAAGATGAAAGAGGCGAAAAAACATCAACAAAAGGTAGCAACTTGAGTGGGTTTTCTCTCTCTAGAGCTTGAGAGAATCTCTCTTTAACCAGACTAACTTTTTTTCTTCAGCGGTTTTGTTCGAGATAACGAACCTTTCTCCTTCTTGTTTTCTTTCCATCCTATTGTCGGAACAAAGTAAAGAGAAACACAGGACAGAGGTTTTCGAGAGCCACAAACCAAGAAGTAAAGCTGAGGTTTCTGAGAACCACGGACCAAGCATGAAGTAGAGAATTGGAAGATGAAAGTGGCGAAAAACATCAACGAAAGGCAGCACTTTGAGTGGGTTTTATCTCTCTAGAGCTTGAGAGAATCTCTCTCTAGCCAGACTAACATTTTTTTTTTCCAGCGGTTTTGTTTGAGATGACGAATTGTTCTCCTTCTTGTTTGCCTTCCATCCTATTGTAGGAAGAAAGTAAAGAGAAACACAGGACAGAGGTTTTCGAGAGCCACAAACCAAGAAGTAAAGCATAGGTTTCTGAGAACCACGGACCAAGCATGAAGCAGAGAATTGGAAGATGAAATAGGCGAAAAAACATCAACGAAAGGTAGCACCTTGAGTAGGTTTTCTCTCTCTAGAGCTTGAGAAAATATCTCTTTAACTAGACTAACTTTTTTTTTCCAGCGATTTTTTTCGAGATGACGAACCTTTCTCCTTCTTGTTAGATTTCTATCCTATTGTGGGATGATGGTAAAGAGAAACATAAAACAGAAGTTTTTGAGAGCCATGAACAAGAAGTAAAGCAGAGGTTTCCGAGAACCACGAACCAAGCACGAAGCAGAGAATTGGAATATGAAAGAGGCGAAAAAATATCAGTGAAGGGCAGTACCTTCAGAGGGTTTTCTCTCTCTAGAGCTTGAGAGAATCTCTCCCTAACCTGACTGACTTTTTCTTTTTACAGCGGTTTTGTTTGAGAAGACGAATCTTTCTCCTTCTGGTTAGGTTTTCTTCCCATTGTGGGAAGAAAGTAAAGAAAAACACAGAACAGTGGTTTTCGAGAGCCCCAAATCAAGAAGTAAAGCAGAGGTTTCCTAGAACCATGAACCAAGCACGTAGTAAATAATTAGAAGATGAAAGAGGCGAAAAAACATCAACAAAAGGCAGCACCTTGAGTGGGTTTTCTCGCACTAGAGCTTGAGACAATCTCTCTCTAACCAGACTAACTTTTTGTTTTTCCAACGGTTTTGTTCTAGATGATGAACCTTTCTCCTTCTTGTTAGGTTTTCATCCCATTGTCGGAAGAAGGTAAAGAAAAACATAGAACAGAGGTTTTCAAGAACCACAAACCAAGAAGTAAAGCAAATGTTTATGAGAACCACGAATGAAGCACGAAACAGTGAATTGGAATATGAAAGTGGCAAAAAAAATCAACGAAAGGTAACACCTTGAGTGGGTTTTCTATCTCTAGAGCTTGAGAGAATCTCTCTCTAACCTGACAATCTTTTTTTTTTCCAGTGGTCTTGTTCAAGATGACGAACCTTGCTCTTTCTTGTTAGGTTTCCATCCCATTGTGGGAAGAAGGTAAAGAGAAACACAGAACAGAGGTTTTCGAGAGCCACGAATCAAGAAGTAAATCAGATGTTTCCAAGAACCATGAACCAAGCACGAAGCAGATAATTGGAATATGAAAGAGGCAAACAAACATCAGCGAAACGCAACACCTTGAGAGGGTATTCTCTCGGTAGAGATTGAGAGAATCTATCTCTAACCTGACTGACTTTTTTTTTCCAGCGGTTTTGTTCGAGATGACGAAACTTTCTCCTTCTTCTTAGGTTTCCTTCCCATTGTGGAAAGAAGGTAAAGAGAAACACAGAACTGAGGTTTTCGAGAGCCACAAACCAAGAAGTAAACCAGATGTTTCCGAGAACCACAAACCAGGCACGAAGCAGAAAATAGGAATATGGAATAGGCAAAAAAACTTCAGCGAAAGGCAGCACCTTGAGTGGATTTTCTCTCTGTAGAGCTTGAGAGAATCTCTCACTAACCTAACTGACTATTTTTTTCCAGTGGTTTTGTTCAAGAAGACGAACCTTTATCCTTCTTGTTAGGTTTCCTTCCCATTGTGGCAAGAAGGTAAAGAGAAACACATAACTAGGTTTTCGAGAGCCATAAACTATGAAGTAAAGTAGAGGTTTCAGAGAACCACGAACCAAGCACGAAGCAGAGAATTGAAAGATGAAAAAGGCAAAAAAACATCTCTAAAAGGCAGCACCTTGAGAGGTTTTCTCTCTCTAAAGCTTGATAGAATTTTTCTTTAACCTGACTGACTTTTTCTCTTTCTAGTGGTTTTGTTCAAGAAGACGAAGCTTTCTCCTTCTTGTTCGGTTTCCTCCCCATTGTGGGAAGAAGGTAAATAGAAACGCAGAACAGGGGTTTTCATGAGCCACGAACCAAGAAGTAAAGCAGAGGTTTTCCAGAACCATGAACCAAGCACGAAGCAGAGATGTGGGAGATGAAAGAGGTGAAAAAACATAAACGAAAGGCAGCACCTTGAATGGGTTTTCTCACTCTAGAGCTTGAGAAAATATATCTCTAACCAGACTTTTTTATTTCCAGCGGTTTTGTCCGTGATGACAAACCTTTCTCCTTCTTGATAGGTTTCCATCCCATTGTGGGAAGAAGGTAAAGAGAAACACAGAACAGAGGTTTTCAAGAACCACGAACCAAGAAGTAATACAGAGGTTTCCGAGAACCACGAACCAAGCACGAAGCAGAGAATTGGAAAATGAAAGAGGCAAAAAAAATCAACGAACGGTAGCACCTTGAGTGGGTTCTCTCTCTCTAGAGCTTGAGAGAATCTCTCTCTAACCGGACAAACTTTTTTTCCAGTGGTTTTGTTCGAGATGACGAACCTTTCTCCTTCTTGTTAGGTTTCCTTCCCATTGTGGGAAGAAGGTAAAAACAAACACAGAACATAGGTTTTCGAGAGCCATAAACCAAGAAGTAAAGTAGAGGTTTCCGAGAACCATGAACCAAGCACGACGCTGAAAATTGGAATATGAAAGAGACGAAAAAACATCAATGAAGGGCAGTACCTTGAGTGGGTTTTCTATCTCTAGAGCTTGAGAGAATCTCACTCTAACCTCACTAAATATTTTTTTTCCAGCGGTTTAGTACGAGATGACGAACCTTTCTCCTTCTTTTTAGGTTTCTATCCCATTGTGGGAAGAAGGTAAAGAGAACATAAAACAAAGGTTTTTGAGAGCCACGAACCAACAAGTAAAGTAGAGGTTTCCGGGAACCACTATCCAAGCACGAAGCAGAGAATTGGAATATGAAAGAGGCGATAAAACATCCGAGAAAGGCAAGTACCTTGAGAGGGTTTTCTCTCCCTAGAGCTTGAGAGAATCTTTCTATAACCTAACTGACTTTTTTTTTTTCCAGCGGTTTTGTTCGACAAGACGAACCTTTTTCCTTCTTGATAGGTTTCCTTCCTATTGTGGGAAGAAGGTAAAAAGAAACACAGAACAAAGGTTTTCAAGACCCATAAACTAAGAAGTAAAGCAGAGGTTTTCGAGAACCACGAACCAAGCACGAAGCAGAGAATTGGAAGATGAAATAGGCGAAAAAACATCAACGAAATCCAGTACCCTGAGAATCTCTCTCCAACCAAACTAACTTTTTTTTTGCTAGTGGTTTTGTTCGAGATGACGAACCTTTCTCTTTCTTGTTAGGTTTCTATCCCACTGTGGGAAGAAGGTAAAGAGAAACACAGAACAAAGGTTTTCGAGTGCCACAAACCAAGAAGTAAAGAAGAGGTTTCCGAGAACCACGAACCAAGCACGAAGCACATAATTGGAAGATGAAAGAGGCGAAAAAACATCAACGAAAGGCAGTACCTTGAGTGGGTTTTCTCTCTCTAGAACTTGAGAGAATCTCCCTCTAACTAGACTAACTTTTTTTTCCAACCGTTTTGTTCGAGATGACGAACCTTTCTCCTTGTTGTTAGCTTTTCATCCCATTGTGGGAAAAAGGTAAAGAGAAACATAAAACAGAGGTTTTCGAGAGCCAAGAACGAAGAAGTAAACCAGTGGTTTCCGTGAACCACAAACCAAGCGAGAAGCAGAGAATTGGAAGATGAAAGAGGCAAAAAAACATCAACGAAAGGCAGCACCTTGAGTGGGTTTTCTCTCTCTAGAGCTTGAGTGAATCTCCCTCTAACTAGACTAACTTTTTTTTCCAGCCGTTTTGTTCGAGATGACGAACCTTTCTCCTTGTTGTTAGCTTTCCATCCCATTGTGGGAAAAAGGTAAAGAGAAACATAAAACAGAGGTTTTCGAGAGCCAAGAACGAAGAAGTAAACCAGTGGTTTCCGTGAACCACAAACCAAGCGAGAAGCAGAGAATTGGAAGATGAAAGAGGCAAAAAAACATCAACGAAAGGCAGCACCTTGAGTGGGTTTTCTCTCTCTAGAGCTTGAGAGAATCTCCCTCTACTAGACTAACTTTTTTTTCCAGCCGTTTTGTTCGAGATGACGAACCTTTCTCCTTGTTGTTAGCTTTCCATCTCATTGTGGGAAAAAGGTAAAGAGAAACATAAAATAGAGGTTTTCGAGAGCCAAGAACGAAGAAGTAAACCAGTGGTTTCCGTGAACCACAAACCAAGGGAGAAGCAGAGAATTGGAAGATGAAAGAGGCGAAAAAATATCAACGAAATCCAGTACTTTGAGTTGGTTTTCTCTCTCTAGAGCTTGAGAGCATCTCTCTCCAACCAATCTAACTTTTTATTTTCCATTGGTTTTGTTCGAGAGGACGATCCATTCTCCTTCTTGTTTGGTTTCCATCCCATTGTGGGAAGAAGGTAAAGAGAAACACAGAACAGAGGTTTTAGAGAGCCACGAACCAAGAAGTAAAGCAGAGGTCTCCGAGAACCACGAACCAAGCACGATGCTGAAAATTGGAATATGAAAGAGGCGAAAAGACATCAATGAAGGCTAGCACCTTTAGTGGGTTTTCTATCTCTAGAGCTTGAGAGAATCTCTCTCTAAACTTACTAAATAATTTTTTTTCCAGCGGTTTTGTACGAGATAACGAACCTTTCTTCTTCTTGTTAGGTTTCCATCCTATTATGGGAAGAATATAAAGAGAAACATAGAACAAAGGTTTTTGAGAGCTACGAACCAACAAGTAAAGCAGAGGTTTCCGAGAACCACGAACCAAGCACGAAGCAGAGAATTGGAAGATGAAAGAGGAGAAAAAAAATCAATGAAAGGCAGCACCTTGAGTGGGTTTTCTCTCTCTAGAGCTTGAGAGAATCTCCCTCTAACCAGACTAACTTTTTTTTTCCAGCGGTTTTGTTCGAGATGACGAACCTTTCTCCTTGTTGTTAGCTTTCCATCCCATTGTGGGAAAAAGGTAAAGAGAAACCTAAAACAGTGGTTTTCGAGAGCCACGAACGAAGAAGTAAACCAGAGGTTTTCGTGAACCACAAACCAAGCGCGAAGCAGAGAATTGGAATATGAAAGAGGCAAAAAAACATCAGCGAAAGGTAGCACCTTGACAGGGTTTTCTCTCTCTAGAGCTTGAGAGAATCTTTCTATAACCTGACTGACTTTTTTTTTTCCAGCCGTTTTGTTCGACAACACGAACCTTTCTCCTTCTTGGTAGGTTTCAGTCCCATTATGGGAAGAAGGTAAAGAGAAACACAGAACAGTGGTTTTCGAGAACCACGAACCAAGCACGAAGCAGAGAATTGGAAGATGAAAGTGGCGAAAAAACATCAACGAAAGCCAGCACCTTGAGTTGTTTTTCTCTCTCTTGAGCTTGAGAGAATCCCTCTCCAACCAGACTAACTTTTTTTTTCCCAGCGGTTTTCTTCGAGATGATGAACCTTTCTCCTTCTTGTTAGGTTTCCTTCCCATTGTGGGAAGAAGGTAAAGAGAAACACATAACATAGGTTTTCGAGAGCCACAAACCAAGAAGTAAAGCTGAGGTTTCCAAGAACCACAAACCAAAGAATTGGAATATGAAAGAGGCGAAAAAACATCAGCGAAAGGCAGCACTTTGAGAGGTCTTTCTTTCTCTAGAGCTTAAGAGAATCTCTCTCTTACCTGACTGACTTTTTTTTTTCCAGTGGTTGTGTTCGAGAAGACGAACCTTTCTCCTTCTTGTTTGGTTTCCTTCCCATTGTGGGAAGAAGGTAAATAGAAACACAGAACCCAGGTTTTCGAGAGCCACGAACCAAGATATACAGCAGAGGTTTCTGAGAAGCACGAACCAAGCACGAACCAAAGAATTGAAAGATGAAATAGGCGAAAAACATCAACGAAGGATATCACCTTGAGTTGGTTTTCTTTATCTAGAACTTGAGAGAATCTCTCTTTAACAAGACTAACTTTTTTTTCCAGCGGTTTTGTTCGAGATGACGAACCCATCCCCTTCTTGTTATCCTTTCATCCCATTGTGGGAAGATGGTAAAGAGAAACACAGAACAGAGGTTTTCGAGAGCCACGAATGAAGAAGTAAAGCTGAGGTTTCTGAGTACCACGAACCAAGCACGAAGTAGAGAATTGGAATATGAAAGAGGCGAAAAAACATCAGCGAAAGGCAGCACCTTGAGAGGGTTTTCACTCTCTAGAGCATGAGAGAATCACTCTCTAACTTGACTGACTTTTTTTTTCCAGTGGTTTTGTTTGAGAAGACGAACCTTTCTCCTTCTTTTTTGGTTTCCTTCGCATTGTGGATAGAAGGTAAAGAGAAACACAGAACCTAGGTTTCGAGAGCCACAAACCAAGAAGTAGAGTAGAGGTTTCCGACAAGCACGAACGAAGCACGAAGCAGAGAATTGGAAGATGAAAGAGGCCAAAAAATATCAACGTAAGGTAGCACCTTGAGTGGGTTTTCTCTCTTTAGGGCTTGAGAGAATCTCTCTTTAACCAGACTAACTTTTTTTCCAGCGGTTTTGTTTGAGATAATGAACCATTCTCCTTATTGTTAGGTTTCCATCCCATTGTGCGAAGATGGTAAAGAGAAACACAAAACAGAGGTTTTCGAGAGGCACGAACCCAGAAGTAAAGCATAGGTTTCTGAGAACCACAAACCAAGCACAAAGCAGAGAGTTGGAATATGAAAGAGGCGAAAAAACATCAGCGAAAGGCAGCACCTTGAGAGGGTTTTCTCTCTCTAGAGCTGGAGAGAATCTCTCTCTAACCTGATTGACCTTTTTTGTTCAGTGGTTTTGTTCGAGAAGACGAACCTTTCTCCTTCTTGTTAAGTTTCCTTCCCATTGTGGGAAGAAGGTAAAGAGAAACATAGAGCAAAGGTTTTCAAGAGCCACGAACCAAGAAGTAAAGGAGAGGTTTTAGAGAAGCACGAACCAAGCACAAAGCAGAGAATTGGAAGATGAAAGAGGCCAAAACACATCAACGTAAGGTAGCACCTTGAGTGGGTTTTCTCTCTCTAGAGCTTGAGAGAATCTCTCTTTAACTAGACTAACTTTTTTTTTCTAGCGGTTTTGTTCGAGATGACGAACCGTTCTCCTTATTGTTAGGTTTCCATCCTATTGTGGGAAAATGCTAAAGATAAACACAGGACAGAGGTTTTCGAGAGCCATGAACCAAGATGTAATCCAGAGGTTTCCAAGAACCACGAACCAAGCACGAAGCAGAGAATTGGAATATGAAAGAGGCGAAAAACATCAGCGAAAGGCAGTACCTTGAGAAGGTTTTCTCTCTCTATAACTTGAGAGAATCAATCTCTATTCTGACTGACTTTATTTTTCCAGTGGTTTTGATAGAGAAGACATACCTTTCTCCTTCTTGTTCAGTTTCCTTCCCAATGTGGGAGAAGGTAAAGAAAAACGTAGAACCTAGGTTTTTGAGAGCCACGAACCAAGAAGTAAAGTTGAGGTTTCCGAGAACCACGAACCAAGAACGAAGCAGAGAATTGGAAGATGAAAGAGGCGAAAAAACATCAATGAAAGGTAGCACATTGAGTGGGTTTTCTCTCTCTAGAGCTTAAGAGAATCTCTCTTTAACCAGAATAACTTTTTTTTTTCTAGCTGTTTTGTTCGAGATGATGAACCGTTCTCCTTATTGTTAGGTTTCCATCCCATTGTGGGAAGATGCTAAAGAGAAACACAAAACAGAGTTTTTCGAGAGCCACGAACCAAGAAGTAAAGCAGAGATTTCTGAGAACCACGAGCCAAGCACGAAGCAGAGAATTAGAAGATGAAATGCGCGAAAAAACATTAGCAAAAGGTAGCACCTTGAGAGGGTTTTCTCTCTCTAGAGCTTGAGCGAATCACTCTCTAATCTGATTGACTTTATTTTTCTAGTGGTTTTGTTTGAGAAGACAAACCTTTCTCCTTCTTGTTCGGTTTCCTTCCTAATGTGGGAAGAAGGTAAAGAAAATCATAGAACCTAGGCTTTTGAGAGCCACGAAGCAAGGAGTAAAGCAGAGGTTTTCGAGAACCACGAACCAAGCACGAAGCAGAGAATTGAAAGATGAAAGAGGCGAAAAAACATCAACGAAAAGTAGCACCTTGAGTTGGTTTTCTCTCTCTTGAGCTTGAGAGAATCTCTCTTTAACCGGACTAACTTTTTTTTTCCAGCAGTTCTGTTCGAGATGATGAGCGTTTCCCCTTCTTGTTAGGTTTCCATCCCATTGTGGGAAGATTGTAAAGAGAAACACATAACTGAGGTTTTCAAGAGCCACGAACCAAGAAGTAAAGCAAAGGTTTCCGTGAACCACAAACCTAGCACGAAGCAGAGAATTGGAATAAGAAAGAGGTGAAAAAACATGAGCGTAAGGCAGTACCTTGAGCGGGTTTTCTCTCCCTAGAGCTTGAGGGAACCTCTCTCTAACCTGACTGACTTTTTTTTTCCAGTGCTTTTGTTCGAGAAGACTAATCTTTATCCTTCTTGTTAGGTTTCCTTCCCATTTTGGGAAGAAGGTAAAGAGAAACACAGAACAGAGGTTTTCGAGAGCTACGAACCAAAAAGTAAAGCATAGGTTTCATAGAAGCACGAACCAAGCAAGATGCAGAGAATTGGAAGATGAAATAGGCGAAAAAACATAAACGAAAGGTAGCACATTGAGTGGGTTTTGTGACACCCCGATCCCTCTCGAGACCGGGAGTTCTATCAATCAAACTAATCACAACCCAAACCAAACCCGGGCAAAATTTTCAGGGAAAACGGACGGAGTCTCCCTTGTTTATAGGCGAAATGCAAAACCTGTAATAGCATATAAATGGACCACCACCGTGTCCAACCATACAAAACTTCCTCAAGGCCATCCGAGCCTCGGTTCTCAACAATTTAAACTCAGCAAGTATACATACATTTCCAATTTAAAAACTAACCTATCTTTTCATTTTGACAAGTACATTCAATTTAGGCAATTAAACCATACAAAGCTACTGCATAAAATAAACTATCATGCCATTCTAATTCTTTTCCTTTGGACATTACAGCCATGCATTGAAGTTAAGCTACATTAACTATATACATAATCTAACTTATCAAACCATTCCAACTACATAGCTAGATTTATATTACATTTCTTTTAAGAATAATTACATACAACATAAAAGCATACAACTTGACAACTTTGACAACTCAAGTTACATAGGCACTCAAGACAACTCTTCAAGCACGGACTTTCACGAAATCACGAACTTTCCAGCTAACAGGGCATTTCCTGAAATGTGGTGGTGAGGAGTAAGTATACACAACACGTATACTCAGTGAGGGCGAGACAGATATCGAATTGGAGAGAAAGAAGATCGTGCAATGCAAATAGGTACAGTTAAACAATACAATCAATAAAAGGCATTCAATATAAACAACAATACAATTAAACAACTAAAGAAAGCATTAACACAACCAATCAAAGCTATACCACACTTTGAAGGCTATGGTTCACTCGAGCGAGTAATGTACCGATCATGATTCCGATGACATTAACGATGACGCGCCGGCCCAAACCACCTTATAACACCAGCTTGGAATACCCCGGAAGTATCCATCAACCTACGACCCAAAACTCCCTGGGAGGCAACCCAAGCGAGAAAGGGAATAGCAGCGGAGCTAGAGCAACCAACACTGGCAACCCAAGGCTACCCAGAGAGGCCCATCACTCACGCGCGAGACACCATGCAATGCAAGACTCGATACAAGGCAATAAACAAGCGATAAAGCCACACGTGAAAGAATAACAAGGTAGGTTATTCTCGCACGCAATAGCAGCAATTGATAAGTAATTCAATCCAAAACAACTCAAACAAGTATTTCAAGTAATTCTAAGCATTCTATAAGCATAAAGACAAGAAAGCACACAAAAACACAAATCGGCCCCAACTATCAAAACGCTACCATTCCCAAACGAGCCACGAGTTCTGAAAACCGACTTCGCCAACCCTCCTAGGTCACCATAAGGCACATCTAAAGACCCTGAAACCTTAATTTAACCTAGAACTCGCTCAAAGCCCCGATTTTCTCCTTTCTCGTTTGAACTACAACTATAACAACCAAACACCCAACCAACGCCATAATCGCACCAAAAGTGCTTCCATGGCTTCCCGAAACAATGCCAACACGCAAAACGAGAAAACGCTAAAGTCGACCTAAACGACCCCGACTTTCCCAAATGCTTAATTCTTGTTTTTTTCACTACGCAACCCAAACAAACCACACATTTTAGCATTCTAGCATACTTAGCACGTTTCTACATCAACGGAAAGCATAACAGCGCAATTTCAACGTTTCAAGGTTTTACTATTCACAAAACACTATTCATTTCACAATTTAATTTGCAATCACAACATTTAACCGCAGAAAATGTTACAAAGCTATAAATACATGTTCTACAAATGCCAAGGAACATTTTAGAAGCATCAAATCGCTTTAAATAACGATATACGGATAAATCTAAAAATTGACAAAGTTAACATACACAACGTATAAATGCGCAAATAATGATGAAACCCTCACCTTAGACGCTCCTAGACGCTAGGAAAACCTCGTAGAGTGCCTTGGAAACCACCCCGCACAAGCCCACGCGAAGAATCGAAGATTTGAAGTTGAGATTTTCTTTTTTTTTTCTCCTTCTTTTCCTCATGGTTTCAAGCCTTTTTCTCTCTGTTTTTTTCGTGCACATTCTGCTTATTTAAAAAAAAAATGTCAAGAAGTCAAAGGTCAAAATTCGGTCAACCCGCTAAACCAAAACAGCTATGCGCGACCTCACGAAAACGGCAATAACTTCTTCTAGAAAACTCCAATTCACGAACGGTTTGAACCCTCATAAACTAGACTCATAGAGCTTTCCAACCATATATAATTTGCTACCTAACTCTTTCCCAATTGGTTCAGATTTAATTCCAAAGTTGACCCAAAATTTGACTAACTTAACATTGCATTTTTTTATTTCTAATCCCAAGTTTGCCCTTTATTAAACATTTCAAAAATTTTCACATTGTCATAGTTGGTCAATGTAGATGAAAAGTCAACTACTTTGGTCAAAGAAGGTGAAAGGTCAATAAAATACAATTTAAATGAACTTAAAATGCTATTGAATACATGTCAGGTTCGGGGTATCACAGGTTTTCTCTCTCTAGAGCTTGAGAGAATCTCTCTTTAACTTGACTAACTTTTTTTTTCTAGCAGTTTTGTTCGAGATGTTGAACCTTTCCCTTTCATGTTAGGTTTCCATTCCATTGTGGGCAGATGGTAAAGAGAAACACAGAATAGAGGTTTTCGAGTGCCACGAACCAAGAAGTAAAGCAGACGTTTCCGAGAACCACGAACAAGGCACGAAGAAGAGAATTGGAATATGAAAGAGGTGAAAAAACATTAGCGAAAGGCAGCACCTTGGGAGTGTTTTTTCTCTCTAGAGCTTGAGGGAATCTATCTCTAACCTGACTGACTTGTTTTCTAGTGGTTTTGTTCGAGAAGACAAACCTTTCTCCTTCTTGTTAGGTTTCCTTCCCATTGTGGGAAGAAGGTAAAGAGAAACACAGAACATAGGTTTTCGAGATCCACGAACCAAGAAGTAAAGCAGAGGTTTCTAATAAGCACGGACCAAGAATGAAGCAGAGAATTGGAAGATGAAATAGGCGAAAAAACATCGACGAATAGTAGCACCTTGAGTGGGTTTTCTTTCTCTAAAGCTTAAGAGAATCTCTCTCTAACCAGACTAACTTTTTTCTACCAGTGATTTTGTTCGAGATGACGAACCTTTCTCCTTCTTGATAGGATTCTATCCCATTGTGGGAAGATGGTAAAGAGAAACATAGAACATATGTTTTTGAGAGCCACGAACCAAGAAGTAAAGCAAACGTTTCTGGGAACCACGAACCAAGCACGAAGTAGAGAATTGGAATATAGAAGAGGGGAAAAAACATCAACGAAAGGCAGCACCTTGAGAGGGTTTTCTCTCTCTAGAGCTTGAGAGAATCTCTCTCTAACCTGACTGACTTTTTTTTTTCCAGCAGTTTAGTTAGAGAAGATGAAACTTTCTCCCTGTTGTTAGATTTCCCTCCCATTGTGGGAAGAATGTATCGAGAAACACAGAACAGAGGTTTTCGAGAGCCACAAACTAAGAAGTAAATCAAAGGTTTCCGAGAACAACGAACCAAGCACGAAGAAGAGAATTGGAAGATGAAAGATGCAAAAAAACATCAGTGAAAGGCAGCACCTTGAGAGGGTTTTCTCTCTCTAGAGCTTCAGAGAATTTCTCTTTAACTTGACTGACTTTTTCTTTTTCAAGCAGTTTTGTTCGAGAAGACGAACCTTTCTCCTTCTTATTATGCTTCCATCCCATTATGGGAAGATGGTAAAGAGTAACACAGAATAGAGGTTTTCGAGAGCCACGAACCAAGAAGTAATGCAGAGGTTTTCGAGAAACATGAACCAAGCACGAAGCAGAGAATTGGAAGATGAAAGAGGTGAAATAACATCAACGAATGCTAGCACCTTGAGTGGGTTTTCTCTCTCTAGAACTTGAGAGAATCTCTCTCTAACCAGACTAACCTTTTTCTCCCAGCGATTTTTTTCGAGATGACGAACCTTGCTCCTTCTTGTTAGGATTCCATCCTATTGTGGGAAGAAGGTAAAGAGAAACATAGAACATAGGTTTTTGAGAGCCACGAACCAAGAAGTAAAGTAGTGGTTTCTGAGAAGCACGAACGAAGCATGAAGCAGAAAATTGGAAGATGAAAGAGGCAAAAAAACATCAACAAAAGGAAGCACCTGGAGTGGGTTTTCTCTCTCTAGCGCTTGAGAGAATCACTCTTTAATCGCACTAACATTTTTTTTTCCAGTAGTTTTCTTCGAGATGATGAACATTTCCCTTTCTTGTTAGGTTTCCATCCCATTATGGGAAGATGGTAAAAAGAAACATAGAACAGGGGTTTTCGAGAGCCACGAACCAAGAAGTGAAGCAGAGGTTTCCGAGAACCACGATCCAGGCTCGAAGCAGAGAATTGGAATATGAAATAGGCAAAAAAAACATTAGT